>NC_136492.1:106605008-106747508 GCF_053919585.1 Euprymna scolopes
GAACGTCTTGACATTGCCAGCTGTGTGAATGGCAGCATTATCTTTCATGAAGATAGGATTATCATCCAAATTCCGGCCAAGGTAGGATAGAAAACGCTGTCAACATTATTGTAGTTGGTCAAATTAATTCGACCTTGCAAGCGAACTAAAGGCCCTTGACCATTGACACTAACAACCCCCTACACCAAAACCGAACCTCCACCACCTTGCAGCGTTGAAACTGTGCACCTAGTATAAAATTCTTCGTCTTTCCTTTGACGGACGTACTGCCTAGCATCATCACTGCCTAACTTGCTTTGTTCGCTAAAAATCACTTTCGACCAATATGAAAAGTCATGATGTTCATTTCATGACGAAGTCCAGACGATGCTTTCTGTTCTTTACAGAAATCATTGGCTTGCGTCCTACAACAAAGCATCGCAAATTACCTTCAATCTGTTCTTAACTGTAGAAAGAGAGCACTTTTTAACAAGATTATACTGTTGTTGAATTTGAGGATCCGTTTTAAATCTGTTTCTAAGGCTGCGGATCTTGATAGCATTCTTTCCTGTAAAGAAGTAACTGTAGGACAACCAGATTTAGGGGCATCACGAACACTGCCGATGTTTTTGTTTTACACAGTCTTTCGTACCGTTTTCTCATCGCATTTCAATCTGCGGCCGATTTCTCGATCGGATAAACTAGAAAGGTGGAGATTAATGAACCCCTGACGATCACCAAGAGAGACTCGAGGCATATGGACTAAATATTACGTTGTATTGGAACAACAACAATTACGATTAGAGATGCTTTGTTGCCTAAAAGGTGTATATTTTATGCTGGTTTTAAATGAATTTGTTGCTGCGGACTTTCCTTCTCTCTTCTCAATTTGAAGTTTATTTTTAAATTGACATGAACACTAGATGCTTCAATTAAATGTCAAATATGAACAGGTAAAATTATAGAGGAATAAAAGACGAATCCAATGAGGTATAGGTTGTTTAAACAGTTACATTCAATTAAGCGTAAATTGGCAGTTTTGGAAAAATGACAAATGCGGATTTTCTATTTGGCGTCACTATATATATATATATATATATATATATATATATATATATATATATATATATATATATATATATATATATATATATATATTAAGTAATGTGATTTATAATTTAAAAGTTTTAAAATTTTTAAAATTTAAAAATCAAAATTTAATTAAATTAAAAATCAGTTTCATAAGAAGGAACAACAACAAAGTCAATTATCTGATAATTGACTTTGTTGTTGTTCCTTCTTATGAAACTGATTTTTAATTTAATTAAATTTTGATTTTTAAATTTTAAAAATTTTAAAACTTTTAAATTATAAATCACATTACTTAATATTGAATTAGCTCTAGGACATTTAACTATCGAGCTTATTATATATCTAAATTACAACGAGCATTTCCTGTATTTTAATTAAACTAGTAATTTCACTATTACATTAAAATACACTTAGCTCTTTAGACTATTATTCTAATCTCCTTTAAAATATATATATATATATATATATATATATATATATATATATATATATTATATATCATTATAGAGGAATAAAAAGCGAATCGAATGAATTATAGGTTGTTTAAGCAGTTAGATTCAATTTTGCTTAAATTTGCGGTTTTTGGAAAAAATGACAAGTGCGAACTTTCTTTTTGGCGCCACTATATATATATATATATATATATATATATATATATATATATATCAGTATTTATTTCAACAGTGCTTAGTACATAAGTAGAGTTAGGTAGTAAGTTATGAAAATATATATGGTAATTAAGCTATACAGAATTACCTGTTTACATGCATATTAGTCTAATAAGTGTTCAGAAGGATGAAACATGGGAAATTCTGTGTATATTGTCATATATATTTTCAATTGTAAATGTGTGTGTGTGTGTGTGCGTGCGTGCGCGTGCGCGCTCGCATGTGTCTGTCTGTTTGTCTTAGTGCGGTCTGATGCATGGGTTTAATATTTTATCTTGTATTCTATTGACTACGTTGCTTTGAAAAACAATCAATAACTGAGCGTCTGAGCTGCCGTGGGTTCGCTGCCAAATTCCGATACAGAATCCTTCTGACTCCACTGCACATTTCGGCGTGTCTCGTGCTGACATTTCTAACAGGTTACTGAGATACTAAGTCCGGGATTCGCATTTCAAAAGGAATTCCACGGATTGCTTCCTCTTGTATCCCCCAAATCATTGATTAATATTTTTGTTTCTGCTTCTTCTATAACTGTCTTTTTTTTCTTTTTTTTTTTTTTTACTTTTATAGATGAACATTATTTTGTGTGCTGCGTGTTTTTTTTTCTTCTTTTTTGTCTTAAATTTTGAAGTATACTTGCTCGTAGAAAAAGTGAGAGGAGTATCTGACGGTATTGTAGAGAGACGACTAGAAAATCGTTTTTTTTTTTTTTTACTGTTAAAAGTCTGCATTCATTCAATATGATGCTCCGATATATTATATGCCTTCTTCATAATCTGCAAAAGGCGAGAGAGAAAGGGATTTTCATAACGGATGTAACATTCATTACAAAACATGAGGATAGATAAGTGACAAAGGAAAAGAAAAGAAAAAAAAGAAAAAGAACAGAGATCAAAAAGAAAAAAGTCCACTCTAAGTAGGGTGAAATTAATTTCTGATCACACACACACGCACGCACGCACACATATATGTATATATATATATGTATATGTATATATATATGTGTGTGTGTATGTTATTCTGATATATATATGACCTATATGTAATTTCTGATAACACACACACACATATGTATATGTACATATATATATATATATATATATATATATATATATATATATATATATATATATATATATATCATCAAAAATCACACACACACACATTGTACATATATATATCATCAGAAATCACACACACACACACACACACACACACACACACACACACACACACACACATATATATATATATATATATATATATATATATTCAAGCAAATATTATTAAGTGCAACGGAGACACTTTGCTTTATGATTCTTTTTTTTAATTTTTCGATTTTCCGTATAATCTTTTTTGTATCAAAATCAAAAATATTAATAAAAGGTCCATGGTTTTTGCTGTCACGAGCGCTTTCCATTTGTCAACGAATCATCTTCAGGCGTTGAAGTAAAAGTGCGAAGGATCAAAAATGAGAATTAAAAGTGAAAACTAAAATATACAGTAAATTACGATAAGTTAAAATATATAGAGTCGATGAAAAGCGGATTAAAAATAAAGGTCGATTAAAAATTCGAGTATTAAAAACAGCAAGTTCGTGGACACTGTTAACAAAGTCCATTCAATACGAACTACGCAAGACATTTTAGAACGTTACTGCTTTTCTCGGGTGCAATATCATTTATAGTGGGTTGAAGGTTCTAATATATGACGCTTCCAGCATTTTCTTTTTTAATATTATTTTCCTGTTGTATAATTTTTATGTTGTCAACGAGGACCTTTCTAAGATTGGAGGGGGAACAGTTATGTTTTTTTATCAAATGTTTATATAAAGCACTAGTATTGTTTAGAAGCATGGTTATTCGCTGGGACAATCTTGTTGTATGTCCAATGTATGTATTATTTTCGGAGTTACATTCTCCCATAGAGCATTTATACACTATACTGGTTTGTTCCAACATTTTTATAGCCGGTGAGGCGTTGTTTCTAACCACAAGGTCTTGTGTTCTGAACTTCTTATAGTAGATAATATATATATATATATATATATATATATATATATATATATATATATATATATATATATATATATATGCCTCAAAGAAAAAGGAAAAGGAAACGACAACAACAATCGCTCCTAATGATAATCGGACGCATCGATAAAAAGCGCTTGCGTAGAATATGGCTGAACGACAACTTTTGAGTGTCATTTTGTACAACATCTGCACTGACCTTAAAAAAAATTCGCTCGGCGAATTGAAAAGATATCCAGAAAAATCGGAAAAAAGAATAACTGTCGTGTTCAATCAGATGTGCTTGAATATATATATATATATATATATATATATATATATATATATATATATATATATATATATATATATATATATATATATAAGTACTTCATTTACTCACATAAATTTAATATACGAAAGTATAGATTTATGCGTAAACTTTAATTATTTACTTCAAAAGTGCTCAATACGTAGGTAGAGCTAGTTAGTAATTTATAAAATATATATGGCGATTAAGCTACACTGAATATTCTGCGTTTCATCCACTATAGGATTCGTCAGGCTTATGCACGAATTTTGTGGTTGTTTCTTGTTTTTATATATGTTGAGGATTTTTAGTTAGCCAATCAGCTTTCTAGTATCCACCGCGCCCCTTCCTATCAGCTAATGGGCATGCATTTTATCGAACAAAGGATCTGTTTTAGAACTAGGTTAGTGGTTTAAGGTAGACATTTTCCTTTTTTTTTAATATATATAAATATACCTATGTGTACACACATACATGCACACATATATACATATATATATATACATATATGTGTGATCGTTTATGTATATTCATGTTTATTTAATTTATTTGTTTGTTTTCTATTGTTATTGTTAGTTTTAAAGCTATTTTGTATCGCTATCCTAGAGTAAGTTTTATTTTGTGAACACAGTTGTTTGCTATTTCTCGTCTACAGTTTAATAGATTTTGGGGTTCTTTAAAGTACAGGATAGCAAATTTTTCATGGAGGCATAATTTACATGGGTCGTCTAAATGTCTGCACGTGGTAGGTTGTCTTATTATTTTCCATTCGACTACCGGCGAATGTCCGCTTTCTTTGAGTTCCCAGTATTTATTCGCTAGTGTTGTTTTTATACGGTGTTTTTTTTTTATTATTTTTGAATGTACTTTTGTGGTCATAGTATCGGGTTTTGAAATCTAAGGAAGTCATGCCTACGTAATATTTCTTGTTATTCGGGTTTTCTTTCACAAATATTGTTGCTTGATAAACTACGCTTTTGTTAGACATTTATTTTGGACTGGGCAATGTGTGCGGTGTCTACAGTTGCATTTATCTTGTTCGTTATTAGTATTTTTATTTATAGTATGGTTGTTCTTGTCCGGGGTTGGTTTGTTATTATTATTATTATTATTATTATTATTATTGTTATCACTACTATTACTATTACTACTACTATTATTATTATTATTATTTCTGCTAGTGTTGGTTTTATATATTTTATATATATATTAGTTCATCAAAAATGAAAGATGGTGTAATAAAAAGGAAAAAGAATGTAATTGCAATTTCTCCCTCAATTTTCGGATTGTGTAATCATGCTAAAGTCCCAAGAAGAATGAAGGTCGATCGCTTGCTGATGCAGACCATCAAGCAAAGGCAGTGCCGTTTTGTTGGATATCTATTGCGCGAAAAAGAGGGCATCGAACAGCACCTCTTAAAGAACGAAACTGACGGAAAGAGAGCCAGGGGAAGATAAAGGATAAGGAAATTAGACTGGCTGTGCAGGGCAATGGGTGTCAATAGTACCACCGAACTCCCAGAACAAGCAATGGACCAAAGTCTATGGAGAACACTAACCATGATTTCACTTGCGGCATGAACATGCCACGACACAGGAAGAAGAAGATTCATGCCCATATGCATTTATTTTCTTTTAGAACTAATAAGTGCTTTTTTTCTGATGAATCAAGAGCAAAATAAATTCATTGATTATAATTAAATGAGAATGATTTTACGCTAGGAAATAGAGGCTGTTAAGAATTGTGCATGTCAACATACTTAAAAAAAAAAAACTAACATGGTTAACATCTTGAAATTTGGAATATAAACTTTGTTAATATATATATATATATATATATATATATATATATATATATATATATATATATATATATATATATATATACATACATCGAGACCCATTATTCACTCTTACGACACAAAAAGGCCTACGTTAGGAACTACAAGAAACTATTTTATTGCTGCTTTTGATTAAACTGGAGACGGCTGCCTTCTCAACCAGTATTCCTAGACGCTAGAATGCTTTATGGTTGTGCGGTATATAAATAGCGTCTATTTAACATGCTCTTTAACGTTGTGATTATATATATATATATATATATATATATATATATATATATGTGTGTGTGTGTGTGTGTGTGTGTGTGTGTGTGTGTGTGTGTGTGTGTGTGTATACATATATTGTATGACGTCTAGTAGGTAAAATATTCTATTATTGTATGATGGTGTATCACATATAATAAAATAGTTAATTCACACTCAGTCTGTGTAGCGCACAGACAAAGAACTTACCTTTTTCCGTTGTGTTTTCATCTCTTCTCATTATTAAAGTTCATTTTTCTCCGAATGAAACCAAACAACAATAGGTTATATAATTGATAAAACTTTATTCTTGACTTTCCATCGGAGCTGCAAGATGTTGTAATTTTCTAAATTATACTAAAATTTCGCTCAGCTTTCTAAACGCGGAGACGATATCTTTTGTGTTAACTTGTCCGACTTTTTCCGTTTAACTCCGAACTCTAAATTAAACTGCACGTCTCTGAAAATCTATCTCATTACGTCATTAACTCACGTAACATTAAGCCCACGTGGTGTCATCACTAAAATCATATCCATTGTTTATGTTCTAACATTCTTGTTTGTTTTAACATTCCTACGTTAACATTCCTGATGCATTTCTAGCATAATATTTTTATCCTAAAAATATCTTTTGTCTTGAACATAGTTTCTAAACCATCAAAAACGATCATGATGATAATCGTTCAGATTACTTGCCCCCCCCCCGCAGTGCTCTGTATAACAAGAATAGACTTTCAAGAGTGGTAATAAATGCGCGAACAATGCAAGGTTAATTTTCACATGTGCTGGCCTACTGTACTATTTTCTGTATAAATGTCTACCACTGTTTCCTTACATAGCAATTGAATCATGCTTTTATTTATTTTTGCCAAATAAATTGAATTGTGTTGAATACTAGACAACGGTCGAACATCTACATCTACATTCCTATAAATTTGTTGCTATTTTTTTTTTGTGTGTGTGTGTGTATTGTCTTTCCTATTCATTTAAAAAAAAATACAACTTTGTTATATATGGGTCGTGGAAATGCATTCATCTTCAAAAGATCTAGCTAATTTTCATATTCTTTTAAACATTCATTTTAATTAATTCCCTATTAGTTTTTTTTGTTGTTTACTTATGGGATAATCATCTTTAGTTAACTATTACGTGTAATTATATTCATGCAGATATTCTACATGATTTATACTTGCGTAATATTTGCGTACAAAGGTTATAGTAAACACAAACCTCTTTCTGTATATATTTATGTATGTGTATACATATTTGTTTAAAAAAATTTAGCTACCAAACTCTCCTGTCCGTTCTTGGTCTACAGACATGAAACTTAATATATAGGGAATTCGAACACATGCGAAATTTTATATTTGAGTTTTTGTTGGGGAAAATTGGTGCAAAAGTATGAAAATTAAAACCTGGAATTTGACAGGTGAAGGTCAAACCACGGTATTATGAATATACATTCGTAACGTAATAGCTATTGATTTATGTTTTAATTTTTAGCCTTGCAGCAGACATGTCTTCATAGGTCAGGCGTTTACGTCAAAGGAAAAAGTAACTTGTAAGCTAAACGTTTTGGTTTCGATTCTTGGTAATGGCGCACGAGTTATTATTATTATTTTTTTTTTTACTTTTTAAATCATTACTACATATTGGGTCCAATATCATATAATAAATACGAAATTTGTGTTAATTAAAATATCATATTTAAGCGTATTTTACAACTGGTCAATGTTGGGCGGCCTGCTAGTACGTTTATATAACTTTCTTAAATTTTGAATATGTTAATGAGAACGTTCCTATAAGATGGGTGTGAGGCGATCAGGTGAATGTGTATGAAAGAGATAAGGAGTTTGCAATATTGACTCTTAGACTATAAGACACGGATTTTGACATGAAGACATCTATGAATTCTACTGGATTACATAAAAATACATTTTTTTTAAATAACCGACCCGAAGAAGAGATTTGTCTGATTTTGAAGCTGGCCGACATTTTTTGTATTGTTTCTAAATATAACTGGACAATTAATATTTCTGGAACATTCGTAGCCAGCAAGATTTGTAATAATAAAGTACGCTTTTGGAACGTACTTTTTTTTTTTTTTTTTGGAATAAAGTACGTTTTTGGTTAATTTTTAACAAAAGAAAAAGGCTAAAAAAAAATAAATAAATAAAAGATAACTTATGCAGAATTAGAACCGTGCTAGTGTTGGAATTTTTCAGAGAGTTTATGTTAAATGCCGAAAGGTGCTGAAAAGTGCCGAAACGCTGAGCCAATGAAATCGCAGCAACCAACGTCATTTAAGGAAACATTTATTCGCTATCATTGGTTTATTATATAAAAAATAAAATAAAATATTTATCTTGATTTGAATACAAAAATATCATTAAAAAATCCTATAAAATTTAAAAAATATTTTTTGTTTGCTATGAGTTGTTTGTTATTCAAAAAATATTTAACCATGAAACTTACCTTACAATGAGTGTTTTTTTATTTAAATTTTAATTTTCCTAAAGTTTCGTAAAAATTGTCAAATAATTATTCATTTTATTTTTTTCATAAGAACATAAAGAATATTGTTTTCATTGTTCAATTAGATTTTAATTTTATTATCTTTGTAATAACAAATAATTCTTTATTGAAAAAATTGGCCAGCGTTTGCGAAAACAAAATCATGAAACTTTAATTCAGTACTTTCTGCCATTAAGCATAAACTGCACGGAAAATTCCGATGATAGGATAGTCCTTACTTTGCTAAGTACCAAAAATTGATTTCTTTTTCTGAAACAACTAATATATATATATATTTTTTTTTTTTACTTAGGAGTCACCACTTATCAAGGCTTGAAGGCTACTCAAGGATAAGGGTTAATGAATTTAAGGTGGTAATGTAGTAATTGTTTATGGTGTGGATTGGGTAGAATTGGATTATTTATGTGGACGGATCAACAAGAACTTGTTTATATCGGATTTGAAGTCTACCATGTTTTATTCAACCAGGAAGCAGGCCAACGGAACAGTGTCCCACAGGCGGGCAGTTCTGGGGAAAAAAGCTTTGTTCATGGAATTTGCGTTTAGATTTAGGCACAGTTAGAGAGTGGGGGAAATCGTATATAGTGGTTGTAGCTAGTCGAGTGTTTTTGTGAAAGTTTGGCAAAGGGGGACGATAGATTGGAGTTCAGTCGAGAACTTGCTATGAAAATTATTTATTTATACATTGGATTTGTAATTTTATTGCCCAAAGAATTAAGCATCTTTCTGTATGAGCAATTTTTAAAGTCCATATGAACTGTGCCATCTAAACGTGTTGATGGAAATGACTGGATATAATACAATATCGATTCAAAGTAACAAAAGGAAACAACAGCATGAAATTAGAGAACTAATTAAATGGAAAACAATAAACTTTCCTATTGAACTACATTATCGTCCATGCCTTCCTGTGGAGCATATTATCTCAGCAGAAATATTCATTGTATCTTTCTAAAGATAACGATTATTAACGATTATCAATATAATTTGTCCAAAATTAGAAAGCAATTCAATAGACTTGATTTATTTTTATCAGGTCAAACGAAACATGTTTTTATTTAATGGGTCATAAACTAATGTTGAGATAAAGCCCTAAACTGTTTACCAAAAATACACAAATGTTGAAAGCTATTTCCTGAATTCCTTTGAAAATTTTCCATCATAAAACAAACTCATTCATTAACAAGGGTAGCCGTCCGAAGTTAGAAGCCTTTAATCTTTTAATATATAGAACTTTATTTAATTTGAACCTTTCAATAGAAGCAAGGTGTTTATTTAACTTGAACCTTTCAATAAAAGAAAGGTATTTATTAAGCTTTAACTGTCCACTATGAGGAAGGCGTTTGTTAAACTTGGACCGTTCAATATGGCATTTATTAAACTTGAACCTTTTAATAGAAGCAAGCGTTTATCAAAATTGGACCTTTCAATAGAAGCAAAACGTTTATTAAAATTGAATCTTTCAATAGAAGCAAAGCGTTTATTAAAATTGGAATTTTCAATAGATGTAAGGCATTTAATAAATTTGGACCTTTCAATAGAAGCAAAGTGTTTATTAAAATTGGACCTTTCAATAGAAGCAAAACGTTTATTAAAATTGAATCTTTCAATAGAAGCAAAGCGTTTATTAAAATTGGACCTTTCAATAGAAGAAAGGTATTTATTAAGCTTTAACTGTCCACTATGAGGAAGGCGTTTGTTAAACTTGGACCGTTCAATATGGCATTTATTAAACTTGAACCTTTCAATAGAAGCAAAGTGTTTATTAAAATTGGACCTTTCAATAGATGTAAGGCATTTAATAAATTTGGATCTTTCAATATATGCCAGAGTTTTATTAAAGTTGGACTTTTCAATAAATGTAATAGTTTTATATTGATTTAAAAATTCCATATGATAGAGTTAGAATTATTATTTGTTAACTAGCTAACAAAATTAAATTGTTGCAAAGTTACATACTTATCTTATAGTATTCAATGGGCTGCAACACAGTGAAAGGATTGATTGTCAGTTGAATGATAAAGAATATTATGAGAGGATTCAAAAACGTACAAAATTTCATTACCTATAAGAACAATTTATAAGGATTCGTTGAGATTAGATTCAAAGAGAACCATGTTGTAACAGTACCGTGGTAACGTGTTCTATAGATAGACAATTCTTGGGAAGAAACCTCATGAAAATTTCATTTTCTGTTAGGCAGATTGTTGGTGACGCATATTTGGTGTTAGGCAGATGTGGTGACGCATATTTGAAAACAGAGGTGTGCACACATACACATTCCAGATGGAGTTGATCTACATTTTTGTGTCCCATAAAAATGACCGGAATTCTGTTCAGAAGTTTTGTTACCTTGGTAATACCATTAAAGCACAGGGAGAGGCTAGTACATGCATGATTGCAAAAGTTAGGAGTAAATGGAATAAGTTCAGGGAACTTCTGTCATTACTAACTAGTAGGCATTACCAAGGTTGACCAAAGGAGAGTCGATCAGATATGTGTACTAGTGATGGGACGATTCCAATATTTTTATCAATACAGTTACAGATTTTGTACTAAATTCCTGATTCCGATACAATTACTGATTCCAATTCTGATTCTTTATAAATCTCTAAAAATTTAAAAATAGAGTTGTTTTTTTATTCCCGATTACTGTAACAACACATGTTACGTTTGAAGATATTTTCTAAAGCGTAAAAAAATACACTTGTGGAAAATTATCTAAAGATTTTAATTTTAATGGTATTTTAAAATCAATAAATATTTAATATTTTAAAATTATTAACAGCAGTGGAAGATTTTGCTTGCAGCAAAATCAAATTAAAAAAAAAAGACAATTAAAAGAATCATTTTTGGCATCGCAAAATAGACAAAAAAATTTCTGATACCGATTCCAATATCTCCAAAAGTTCTGATTTTTGCTATTCTTAATTCCGATTCTGATTAATCATCCCAACACTAATGTGTACACAATGTGATGATGCATGGAAATAAGATATGGTTGAGGACATGTGTTGCATGGAGAAAAATAATATGAGAATGATACGATGGATGTGTAATATGAGTCAGACTTAGACCTGTTTATCTTATGAAGAAGATTAATTCTGGACAGTATAGGGAGATGTGTGCAGAACAGGATACGTTTGGTTTTGGGGGGTATGGTCACATTGAAAGAATAGATGAAAGTGCTTGAGTTAGTAAATGTGGAACAGATGAGATATGTGGATCAATTGGAAGAGAGCAACTGATAAGGATGAAGTTGAGAGAAAGAGGGATAAATAAACACCTGGCCAGAAATAGATTGGTTTGGGAAGTAATTTTGAAAAGCTGTCCAACACATGCCAGGATGTAAAACGAACGTTAAACTAAATATGATAATAATGATGTTGATAATGATGTCGACGACAATGACGACGACTTCCTGTTTCTTTTTCGGTGTGTATGTCTTGGTTTTCTGGCTGTTAGATATTCTTTTTACGTTTAACTACCACAATTTTTTGATGGGAAAACAAAAGAACGTTTGCGATACCTGGTTGTATTCAAATTTCGTTTATGCAAGTCATTTTTTGAACCTAATTATTATTTTTTTCTGAATAACTAATAATTACTTTTTATTGACAAAATATTAATCACTTATCTTCCATTATCTTCATAATAAGAACCAGAAAATTGAATTAGCTGGAAGTAGATTTCCTGTTTCTCATCAATTAAGTTTCTTTCCTCGTTTGATCATCCTAATATTTCATTGTGATGATTTTTTGTTTTAATTATTCAGTGTCAGGAAATACAAAGGAAATTTGGTGCAAGTCCATGGTCCATCCTAATTAAAAAAAAAAAACAACAACAAAAATACAGAAAAATCTTTATAATGTACGTACCCATAATGGAACGAAAATATCATATTCCAAAAATCATATGAATTGGTCAAGTAGCCTTTTTTCACTAAGAAAATCAAATTATACGATCTTTAGCAATTAATAATATTATCGTATCCATCAAAAGGTTAATATGGATCATTTATTTATAGAAAAGTTGTTAAAGGGAAGTAACCAGATGGCGGACTGAGACACATTATATTCACGTTCTCATAAAACTGATTTTCTTAGTTTTTTTTTTTTTTTTTACACAGTGATCACCACTTATCAAGGCCCGGAAGCCACTCAGGGATAAGGGTTATTGCAAGTACATTACGTTAGTGTGGAGATTTGACGAAGTGTTTACTTAAGGGGGCGGTTCATTAGGAATTTGTTAACATTGGACTTGAAGACATCCAAGTTGTAGTCAGGTGGGAAGCAGGCAGACGGAACAGAGTTCCACAGGCGTGCAGTTCTAAGAAAGAAGCTTTGTTCATGGAATCCGCATTTTGATTTAGGCCCAGATATAGAGTGGGGGAAATTTTTCACAGTGGATTCAGCTAGACGCGTGTTTTTCGTGAAAGATTGGCGAGGGGGGACCAGAGATTGGAGTTCAGACGAGCACCTGCCATGGAAATAACGATAAAACAAGGATAGGATCGCAACGTCTCTTCTGTGAGAGAGAGGTTGCAGGGTAGAGAAAAGGGCATCCCACACTAAGCCCCGAAGTCTATTTTGTACTCTGTCAAGGCAGGATAGGCTGTTTTTAGCAGCTTCTGCCAAGATATGGCAACAGTATTCCATCCTTGGACGTACTTGGCTTTTATATAGATAGAGAATTGCATCAGTAGTGAGATATCTTCTGGAGCGGTAGAAGGATCCCACCATCTTTCCAGCGACCTTGGCAACAGACTTGATGTACGTGTTCCATTTCAGATCAGGAGTAAAGTTCAAACCCAGAAGCTTGTCAAAACACAGGGCCTCTCCCAGACGAGAGCCATCCATCACAATTGATGCCAGATGGGGATCAGGGCGTTGATGATGTAAGGCTAGGAGTTTGGTTTTGGATGCATTAAAGGTAACCAGCCACATCTTCCCCCACTGAACCACACACTCAAGATCAAAGGAGAGAGAATCAGAGAGAACTTTGTAATTTACAGCCTTTGATGTGTTGCCGTAGATGGTCGTGTCATCAGCATAGATGTCAACTAATGATTTAAGTATGTGTTTAGGGAGGTCATTGATGTAGATCAGGAAGAGAGTTGGGCCCAGGATTGACCCCTGAGGGACTCCAGCATTTATATTGCAGGCCTCCGATTTTTGTCCATCTACCACTACTCTTATGAGCCTATCGGAGAGAAATGATTTAATGATTGAGAAAACATTTCCAGTTATACCGTAGCAGGAAATCTTGTGAAGTAGACCCTTATGCCATACCTTGTCGAAGGCCTTTGATATGTCAAGAGCAATTGCCCTAGAAAGGAAGCCTTTGTCAAGAGATTCACTAATCCTGTGGGATATCCGTCAGCACATCTGCAGTAGATCTTGCAGAGCGGAAACCATATTGTGTGTCACTAAGAAGGTTATTCCTGCTGAGGTGGTTGACTATTTCTCTATTTAATATGGATTCCAGCAACTTACTCATAACACACAGGAGACTTATTGGTCTGTACTGAGATGGAGATGACTTATCACCTGAATTCTTAAATACAGGGCAAACTGATGAGGTCTTCCATGGAGTCGGAAAGCACTTCTCCTTAAGGCAGCGCTTAAACAGTTTCGTAAGTATGGGAGCAAGTTCTGGTTGAAGCTTTTTTAATACTATAATTGGGATGCCATCAGGGCCAGTTGCTTTACTGGAATCTAGGTTCTTGATTAGCTTGGCGACCTCATGCACGGATATTTGTATGTTACCTAGCTTGTTCTGTGTTATAGGAGGAAATATGGGGAGTTGATGGCCTTCGTCGCATAGGGTAGAATTAGCTGCAAAGTTCTTTGCAAATAGTTTGGCCTTGTCTGACGCTGACGAGATGACCTCTGGTCCATTGATGATGGTTAGGATAGAACGCACACTTCTGTTCAGGATCCTATTTGTTATTTGCCAAAACTGGTGGGAACTAAGCCGCTGATCAGCTATCTTGGATTTAACAGACTGGGCATATAGCTCTCTTGCATTTTTTATTACTCTTTTACAGTGGTTGCTAGCAGTCCTGAAAGCAGCTTTAGTCTCAGTGCATCTATTACATTGGTAGCTATGGAAAAAGTGATTTCTGTGCGCGATAGCAGCAGCACATTCTGGGGAGAACCATGGCTGGCTGTTAGGTTTTTGTTGGAATTTTTTAGATGGTATGAATTGGTCTATGCCTACAATTAACCATTCGGTCAGATCTGATACTATAGAGGACACTTCCTTTTTAAACATGGAGTGCAGAGGTAAATCAGATATGAATGTACGGAAGCTATCCCAGTCAGCACTAGAGTATCGGTATACAGTACGGTGGAGGGGTAAGTCTGGGGGCTTCTTACATTTCGTTTTTATTTTAACTGATACGACGGAGTGGTCGGAGGATCCTAGAGGAGAATGAACGGAACATGAACATAGCTCAGGGGAAGTTGAGAGAAAAAGGTCTAGGAGGCTTGCATATTGACCGGGTGTATCGGGCATACAGGTGGGTTTACGAACAATCTGAGTGAGGTCATAAGCAATGGCAAAATCATGACAAAACCTCCCCTCATCATCTGTCTTATTTGAATGGGTCAGCCATTCCACGTTATGGATGTTGAAGTCACCACAGATGTGGATGTTAGCCGAGGGATGTAAAGACAGTATGTGGTCTATTTTCTCAGATATGCTCTTAAAGATAGTAATTCCTCTGTTGTGGGGCCTATAGAGGGCAAATATAAATGCAGTGATGTTAGCAAGTGCAACCCTGAAGCACATATAGGGTAAATTAGGATCTTCTCTAGAGATATCCCTGCCACACGGGAAGCCATTCTTAATGTAGGCACATATTCC
This sequence comes from Euprymna scolopes, assembly GCF_053919585.1. Taxonomy (NCBI): domain Eukaryota; kingdom Metazoa; phylum Mollusca; class Cephalopoda; order Sepiida; family Sepiolidae; genus Euprymna; species Euprymna scolopes. Next base: position 106,620,558 of record NC_136492.1, read on the forward strand.
ATGCCCATGGCGATCTTGGGTGTCAGATTTAGCTGTTAAATTAGAGTATCCGTTAATTATGAACTCATCTAGGGAAGTGGTCGGCCCTATTCCAGTTTCACTTAGAAATAATATGTCCGGTTTCGTCTCCTGTAATTGGGTTTCAACCTCTGGGAGGTTGGAACGTAGACCCCTGATGTTGGAGAAGGAGACCTGGTAGTAGGGGTCTACGTTGGAAGATGGGGTTCTAGGTTTAATCGAGTTTTTATTCTGGAGATATTTCATGTTGAGGTTTTGGGATTTGTGGAATAGGTCGGCATACTTGGTTAGAGCAGTACAGAGAGGGAAAGTAAGAGAGAAAAAGACAGGAAATTTTTGTAGCACATGAAAAGGTAAAGCCATAACAATTACCCACTAGTATGGCATCGATAGGCCCCACCAGAGACTACTACATGGTCCAGATCCACTCACCAAATGGTAATACAGCAGTCCCAACTTTGCGCCTGCTGATAGGACAGCCTCCTTAGTGGTTAATCCAAGGTTCGGGTCCCTGACTATCAGGCGGATAACGTCAGCCCAGACAAAACGTTAACTTCCAGCACCCTTACTAGTGACATGGCCACAAGGACAGACAGAGACAGAAAAATTTCCAACATCTCAGACTACTGGTCACCAAGTACTACTGACCTTTAAGCAGCTTTTTCTTCACCCTTTGTCAGAAAAATCACTCATTGAATGAGGACTGAATGACAAAATAGGAGAAGCGAGAGTTACTGGAGCTGCCGATAACACATCCACTGTATTATCTACTCTCCATTTAAAAAAAAAAGGGGGGGGAGGGGAATGGGTACAAGTGACTTATTTATATCTAAGTAGTAAGTCCAGTGCTAAGTTAACAATTCAGGACACTTTTGATGATAATCTCCCCTCCCATATTAATGGGTGGAAGTTTGTCGTTATCTATCGAGTTTGAATCATTAGAGTTTCACCTTACAATTAATTAAAATCCAATAATTAACTATTATCAATTTGTAAAGTCGGCTTAATATTAATTTACATTCGAGTTTAGATAATTATTTAAGGTTTTACTTTAGGAGGTTCGTTTTCATGAGTAATTGTTTCTTTGCACTGTATTATATTTCGAATGTACTTGAACATAAGGCTAACTATATTAGATGGTTTAGTTTAAAAAAATCACCTACTTGATCAATTTATGTGATTTTTGGAATATGACATTTTTGTTCTGTGGCGAGTACATACACCATAAAGATATTTTTGTTTTGTATTTTCTTCATTTTTGTTTTTTAATTAGGTTGAACACTGGACTTATACCAAAAAAATATAGGTTATTTAGATCATCTATATTTATAAAAGTCAGATTTTTTTTTAGTAAATTGTCGTAAAATATATTTGTCTATGATACAATAGTATCCAAAATGAGTATATTTACTGATGACACCATGTTCTATTCACGACATACAAACAAGTGATACATCCAAAGTAATGGCTGAATCTTTGGACAATCAACTTCAGTCGGTAGTAAAATGGAGCCAAACATGAATGGTTACATTTAATGCTACTAAGACAAAACTCCTTTCCTTTAACAATTATTAGAAACCTTTCCAACCACCAATCACATTGAGTGATAGCACCCTTTCTGAGAGTTAGACATTCAAGCTCCTTAATCTAACATTCACAGGAAACATAAATAAAGCTTTTTCAACATTATAATTGGAATGCCGTCTGGGCCAGTTGCTTTACTGGAATCAAGGTTCTTGATTAGCTTGGCGACATCATACACAGATATTTGTATGTTGCATAGTGTGTTGTCTGTTATAGGTGGAAATACGGGGAGTTGATGGCCTTCGTCGCATAGGGTAGAATTAGCTGCAAAGTTCTTTGCAAATAGTTTGGCCTTGTCGGATGCTGACGAGATGACCTCAGGTCCATTGATGATTGTTGGGATAGAATGCACGCTTCTGTTCAGGATCCTGTTTGCTATTTGCCAAAACTGGTGGGAACCAAGCCACTGCTCAGCTACTTTGGATTTAACGGATTGAGCATATAGCTCTCTTGCATTTTTTATTACTCTTTTACAGTGGTTGCTGGCAGTCCTGAAAGCAGCTTTAGTCCCAGTATATCTATTACGCAATGGAAAAAGTGATTTCTGTGCGCGATAGCAGCAGCACATTCTGGGGAGAACCATGGCTGGCTGTTAGGTTTTTGTTGGAATTTTTTGGATAGTATGAATCGGTCTATACCTACAATTAACCATTCGGTCAGGTCTGACACTATAGAGGACACATCCTTTTTAAACATGGAATGCAGAGGTAGATCAGATGTATGAAAGCTATCCCAGTTAGCCATAGAGTATCGATATACAGTACGCCTGTGGTGGAGAGGTACGTCTGAAGACATTACATTTCATTTTTATCTTAACTGATACAACGGAGTGATTGGAGGATCCCAGGGGAGATAGAATGGAACATGAACATAGCTTAGGGGAAGTTGTGAGAAAAAGATCTAGAAGGCTTGCATACTGACCGGTAGTATCAAGCACATGGGTGGATTCGTGAACAACCTGAGTGAGGTCATAGACAATGGCAAAATCATGACAGAGACGAGCTTATTGCACTTATACCTTCCCTCCAAACGTAAATGCTTCCCACCAACCCAACAAGCAGGACTCCCCCTCCCCCCACACACACTTTACTCGAAATCCAAAAAAATTTATATTTAAATAGCCTTCTTCCTTGAACCGCTTACATTTGGAATTCCCTTTTTGTTTCCTATTTTCACGACTGTACCCAAAATTCATAAATTTATATGTAATGTGGACAAACATCTTACTGCACAACTCCCTACTTACAATGTCTACTATAAATCTGGTCCGTTATCACAGTAACCGCTTATATTTCAGTGGCTGTGAAGTACAATTTTTTTTTTAAGTAATACATGTTACTTTGTTGAAAATTACTGATGACAGTTACTTTTAGATTATAGATTTTGGTGACTCTTAAATGTCATGCAAACGCATAATTTACATTGCCGTCATTGAATCATTCACTTAAACATGAAAGATTAGTAACTTTTATTATTTTTTCATAAAAAAGTATTTCATAAAATCAAAATTTGTGGAAATTGTAGAGCTATGTTTGAATGATTTTATTGTACAAGTTTTCCTATACAAACTTTCAGTCTCAAATTCAACACAACTTTATTATCAAATACGCTTGGAAAAATCTGATCGTCTTGTTTAGAAAGAGCTTGAAACGCTCTGATTCTCATTTCGCTATAATTGATATGAATAGCGCTGATCTTTAAAGAAGCACCCTGCTTCCACAAGCTTCTGGAACTGACCATCACCCCTTTATCTGAAATCGAAGACTTGCATCAAATCTGTTACCGAGGTCACTGGAAAAATGGTTGGATCATTTTACCACTCCAGAAGTTATCTCACTCTTGACGCAATCCTTTACACATATAAGAGCTAAATACATCCTATAATGAAGTACTGTTGCCACATCTGGGGAGGAACTGCCTGGAGACCCTATCTTGCCTTGACAGAGTTAAAAATCAGCTTCAAAACTTAATAGACAAAAGCCCTTTTTTCTCCTTCCTGCAATCTCATTCCCACAAAAGAAAAGCCCACCTCTACTGTATACCATTATTTTCACAGTATTTGCTCGTTTCAGCTTCATTTAATGGTCCCCCCCCCCGTCAAACACGATCACTGACCACCTTACACTCACTAAAACTTATCCATGAGTGGCCTCCGACCTTGATAAGTGGTGACTCCTTTGTAAAAATAAAAAGAATAAAGTCAATCCTATACTCGTCAGTTAAGTAGTCCAACACAATGAAAACATTAGGTGGCCCGTCTTCTGAATTTGAATCCTGTACAAATCTCATTTTTTAATCTGTGCTATTCTTTGTTTATATTCAGCCCCGTGGACTAAATAGTAATTATTAAAATGATAAATTAGTCATATTAGGCAACACTGTTATTTAAACTGTATGCTTCTTGTCATCCTTGGCTGTTATGTTTACGTCAGCCTCATGAATTCAATTATTAAATTCTCATTTAAATTTATTTAAATATTGCATATTTCATTTATAGATACGAATCGGTCTATGGCCAGATAAAATAATTTTAGATCGCGGACACACACACACCACACACACACACACACACACACACACACACACACACACACACACACACCACACACACACACACCACACACACACACACACACACACACACACACACACACACACACACACACACACACACACACACACTAGCTCAGTTTCTCCTTTCCCAAGTCAGCATTGATCATTGACGCTTGGTTATAAATTATATCTTCTTAATCTGGCAATGCCAATGGTGGCCAGTATTGATTATCCAGTAGCAGTGATAGAAACTGATTGATTGTTCGATGACAAAATCATTTATTGATCTTTCTGATCGTCTCACAATTGCCTTTCAATAATCAAGTGGCAGATTCACAGAGATGGTTCTAATTAGTGGCAATTGAAAAACACCATTAGCAAATTAGCAGCTCAAACCTCAGACTTATTTATATCATGGCATATTATTATTTCACTCACTAGGAGTTCTCACACACGTCATCATCAGCGATTGCTTACTGATTGCAATCGATGGGGTTCCCTAGAGTCTTGGTGACAATAAATCTCCCCAGATTTCCAGTACTCTTCATCTCTCTCGATAACATTTACAAATAAATTTGCATTATTGCGACAGTCGTTTGGGTAGCAATAAGCCTTCCCAAAGTCCCAGTCCTCTCCGCACCTATCCATTGGAGGTCTAGTAAGTGCTTTCACTCCTTGGTCTTTCCATCCTCCTTGACCTTTCGACTATTTGGTGTCGTCAATGCCTACACTAGAAATTTTTGGGGGAGTGGGGAGCATTGAGGGGGAGAGTTATGAAAAGAAGGAAAGAAAAGGGAAGAAGAGGAAACGAGGAGGAGGGAAGAAGGAAGAAGAGAGGGGATTATTATTATTATTATTATTATTATTATCAGCACACAGGTCATCATCAGAGATTACTCACTGATGACAAGCAGTGATGTTCCCTGGAGTCTAGATGACAACAAGTCTCTCCAAATTTCCAGTACTCTCCACCTCTTTCGATACCATATGCAAATTAATTTGCATTACTGCAACTGTTATATTTAGTGGTTTAATTTTTATTATTATGATTATTCTTTGTTTCTTTTTTGTTATTTTATCGTTCGTTGTTAAGTCTTATTAAAAGTGATTCTTAGAGAGTCTTAGAGAGAGATGTGTTGTAAGAGAGAGATTGTTCGTGTTATAAAGCGATTCATATATATAAAATGTTCATACTTAGAAGTGTAGAAAAGCTCTTTGAGTGATGAAACAGTGTTCAGACAGTCTTAGTGTAGATATGAGATGTCGAGACGTGTATGTAAAGACATTTTAAACCACATGATATACAAGACATAATAACAATTTTCACTTTACCTTTTGGTAGAATTACAACACAAAGACGACGTTTATAAAAACACTTGATGGGTTTATTTCTTCTCCCGACCGGTCGTGGTTTTCTCATCAAGAATTCAAAGCTTCATTCTAAGTTTCAAAAGTGACCGTCTCGCTTCTAGACGTTCGAATGTCCATGTCTGGACTGTCGTCTGTCATCCTCAGACTCTCTCAGCCTCTCCCCCAGTTTCTCCCCCTTCTAACTATATCTAGAACTTCCCATTTTCCATGACGTCATACACATGTTAAAACATGTGTCTTCTTTCACGTGTTCTGGACATGCGTGTCCAAAACTTTTTCCTTTGTTTACAAAAGGAATTTTAACCTATATTCCCAGTAACCTATTTTTCCAATATGTTAAAAACATGTTTATTAAATTATCTTGTATAGTTGCATTCCTCAATTGAATTTTTCATAACAAAATTGACAACGCACATTCTTTTCCTGAAACTATTTTATCTCTAAGCTAAACAATGGTTTGTTTTACATTCCATTTTCTAATTCTCTCTCGTAATCTATTTCTAAACCTAATTTACGAGGTTCGAATTTCATCTATTCTATTTCATTTTCATTTTAACTAAATCTCTTTATTTTTATACTTACATGAAAAGGGGACAGCCCTTATCATGTAACACAACAACCGTTTACCATTGATTTCTCATTGGTAGCAGTCATTGGTCTCACTGGAATTTGAGTGGCAATAAGTCTTCCTAAGGTCTCAGTTGTCTTTGTACTCATCCAGTGGAGGCCTGGTTAGTGCTTTCTCTCCTTAGTGTTTCCATCTTCATTGACCCTTTGAGCATTTGGTGCAGTGCCAGTTATGCTGAAGCCATTTTTTTGGGGGGGGGGAGAAAAGAAAAATGGAAAAAGAAAAAGGGAGGGAAATAGGAATAGGGAGTAGAAAAGGGAAAGGGAAAAAGGAAGAAGGGAGAGGGAGCGTGAAAGGGGGAATAGGCACTTTTCACTTTTGGTGTACCAATTCTCTTGGTTGGGCGGTTTTGTTTCACTCTTGTAGTTTATATATGCCCGGTTATAATTTATCACTCATGTGAACTAGTTTCTGCACTCAAGGGTTTTTTTCAAGATTTCAGTTGTGTTCAGCATTACCTTTTGTTGCATAATCACAGTTTTCCCATTGATTCTGATTTTTCTGAGTCATTTTTCCAAGTTTTTTGTGACTGTTCCTAGTGCTCATACAATTATTGGCTTTATATTGATTTTCTTCATGTTCCATATTTCTTTAAGTTCTCTGGTAAGTTCTGCATATTTGTTTTATTTTTCTGTCTCTTTGATTTTTACCTTGTGGTCTGTTTGGACAGCAAAATCTATAATTTGTCAGTTTCTTTTCTTCTTGTGTTTATTATTATGACATCCGGTCTTTTTGCTTGGACGGGTTTATCTTTTTGTATCTCCATGTCCCAAAGGATTTTATTGCCTTCACTTTCCTGCACTCTCTCTGGTTTGATGTTTGAACCATTAATCAGCATGTTCGAGGTGTAGTCGTCAGCAGAGTTCCCAGTGAACTGCTTTCCCCATATAGTCGTGCCTTCCTGATATTTTTTTGGGCTAGTTTGTTGCATTCTCTTATTGTGTGGTTCACTGTTTTGTCTCTCTATCTACAGAGTCTACATTTATTGTTTTCTTGTGTTTTAGCTATTTTAGCTTTAATATGTTTGGTTCTAATTGCATTGTTCTGTGCAGCTGTCAGTAAGGATTCTGTTTCTCTGTCCATGTGTCCTTTTCTTAGCCACATCTAGGTACTTTCATGGCTCTCTTCTTTTATTATTCTGATAAATCGTCCATGTAGCTCTTTCTCTTCTCACTTTTCTTTTCCTATCTTTGTTGTCAGCAATGGAGTTTGTGATAAGGTTTACAGCTGGGTGTGCTGGTACAGATGTTTACAGAGAAATACAACATCAAAGCTGAACGTCTATCTGTTGTGTTGTAAGCGTTGGAGGCTGTAGTGTATGTAGTCTGTTAATAACACCCGAGCCACTAACGTGTCCTAGGTAGGTGGAGAGTAGAGACTTCAGCAGTTATGAAAGGAAGCAGGAGATTTTATAAAGTGATCCCTCTACGTTTGAAACAATTGGTCTTATTTGTTCTTGTGTGTATTTATAAGATGGTAAAATGTGGGGAGTCTACTGTTTCTGATAATGACGTTTCGTTTGCATTTATTGGGGAGGTTCCTTCTCTTGCATATTAGGTTCCAGGCTGTATTTATTGGACTTTCTATTTCTGTAGGGGAGATGCTTGTGGTGGGTGCATACAATGTTTTGTTGTTGAAGTGTTCTAGTACCAAGGCTTTATATGTATTTTGAGAGATGATACAGAATTATTTGTGTTTGTCGGCAGGTAGAAATACTAATTTTTTTTTTGTAGGTGCTTGAGAGTAAGTTGTTGCATTCTTGTGAGCTTGAACCGGACGGTAGATTGTTCTCATTGTATGATGGATAGTATGCTGCGCTTAAATCTTGTGAGTTTGCTGTTTAGATCATGGTTGTCTGAAGGAGGGTGTAGTGGACGGTCTAGTTGCTATGTAGGGAATATGATGGTGTTCTCAATAGTGATGGTGTTGTTGTTGATCTTATGCATGTTCTGTAAGCTCTGATTAAAGGCATGTAGTGATCTAATGTGGTATGATTGTCATTTAATTTCTGTGTGGTTATGAATTTGGGGCCTAAACTGAGGAGATCCGATTCATTTAATGTAAGGATGTTTGTCATGTCTGTGATAAGGGGTTAGTTGGGGATTGTGTATTACTGCTGTGGGTAACTACTAATGCTGAACTATATTTCAGAAATAATTTAAATAAAATGCAGATCTGTAACTTCACTCCTGACTTCTGGCTTCCATGAACACATACACCAAGTGATTGCACATATTTCTTTTTCTTCCTGTTGAAAATTTGCAAACTTTTCACCGTTGTGTTGGTAAATAAATGTTTTATAATTGAAAATTATTAAAATCTTTCAATATTGTCATTATTCCTCTTTGCTTCCTCATCTCATACCTAACGCTGTTCTTCTACAAGACTTCATTGTCGTAGCCTTCAAACACAACTCTTTTCACACTACACACAATGCTTCAAGTAAACTACAACATCCTTCTGATATGCATAGGTCCCACTGACCTGCTTTCCAACTGACTATAACATGGTCATCTTCAAATCCAATGTGAAAAGTTCTTGCTATTCCGCCCCCTTTAAATAGTCCAATTTGCCATTTTTGTTGATCACTGAGCTGTTGTCTCACTGACCACTTTACACTCATTAGCCTTTATCCTCGAGTAGTATCCAAGCCTTGATAAGTGGTGAATCCCTTATAATATATATATATATATATATATTATATATATATATATATATATATATATATATATATATTATATATATATATATATATATATATCTATATATATATATATATATATATATATATATATATATATATAGATAAGAATTCAAATTCGTTTTCTTATATCAATGCTCTATCTCGAATATTGAACTTTGTCATCTGGTTAGGATTAGTATTAATATTTATACTCGCTTTAAATTTATAGAATTATTCAACTTGTAAACTTGAATTTTCAGAAATATATATATATATATATATATATATATATATATATATATATATATATATATATATATATATTAGTAATGGGGTGATTCCAATATTTATAAAAAATACACTTATAAGTGATGATCTATAGATTTTAGTTTTACTATTAGTTAAAAATCAATGAATATTTATTATTTTATTATCATTACCAGCAGTGGAAAATTTTGATTTTAACAGAATTAAATAAAAAAAAATTAAAAAATCATTTATTGACATCGGAAAGTAGGTACTAATTTTTCCGATTCTGATACCGATTCCGATATCCCTACGATTTTTCCGATTCCCGATTCTGATTCCAATTAATCGTCCCAACACTTATATATATATATATATATATATATATATATATATATATATATATATATATATATATATATGTGGCCCCAAGATACCAACCTGGAAATTTCTACGACTCAGCGCAGTACATACAGCGACTAGCCTTCCCAAATAGTCACCCATCTAGTACTGGCCAGGCTCAACGTTGCTTAACTTTGGTGATCTCGTGTGAACCAGTGTGTCAACGTGATTATGCCATAAATCACTAAATTCATTAATTCACTAGGAGAGAGGCACCTCCAGTCTTTGTTAGGACATGTATCTAGAAGGAAAAACCTGAGGTCTACTGTATACTCTCTTCTGTGGCAGTTCTCTGCACTGACAAAGGTTAGCAGTAATGCCAAAAAGTGTGACTGGTTCTACACAAAGCCTTCACCACTATAAACAAATCATCTGTGTGGATTTCCGAGCAACTTAGTTGTGGCAGAAGCTCATACATCAAAATCGATGGGAGAGTCCATCATATATATATATATATATATATATATATATATATATATATATATATATATATATATAATTACTGCTATAATTATTTTTTAATACCTACAGACACTAGTGTTTCATCTTTTTAGGAATCATTAGTGCAGGGAGTTACGATTACAGTGGCCCGGAAATTTTAACTCGGTCACAAAGTCATATCTGACTCCATTAGCAAGGAACAAACCACATAGCCAATGTGAACCGCGAAATTAACAACTGTAAATGTCTAGACGGCGAGATTAATCTTATGCATATAACATCATGATCTGCACATGTGAGCTCAAGGAATATATATATATATATATATATATATATATATATATATATATATATATATATATATTATTAATATATTCCTATAAATTTGTCGTTTTTTTTTGTATTGATATTCATATTAAAAACTCGTTTTTCTATTTATAAAAAAAAAATGCAACATCGTTATATATGGGTTGCAAAAGATCTAGCTAATTTGCATATTCTTTTATTTTAATTAATTCCCTATCAGTTTTTATCGGTTTTCTTATGGGGTGATCATCTTTAGTTAACTATAACATGGAATTATATTCATGCAGATATTCTACATGATTTATACTTGTGTAATATTTGCGTAAAAAGTTATAGTAAACACAAACCTCTTTCTATATACCGGTGCCAAAGTGTGAGAATTAAAAAATAGAATTTGCCAGGTGAAGGTTGAATGGCATTACGAATATACATGCTTAACGTAATAGCTAATGATTCATGTCTTAATTTTTAGCTATACAGCAAACATGTCTTCATAGCTCAAGCATTAACGTCAAAGGAAAAAGTAAATCATAAGCTAAACGTTTTGGTTTCGATTCTTGGTGGTGGCGCACATGTCACTTTTTTTTACACTTTTTAAATCATTACTATATATTGGGTTTAATCCATATATCTATAAAAGTGAACGTGTCTGTATATCTGTGTACATTTCCCTACGCAATAACTCTGTCAATTTTTAGTCTACAGACTCGAAATTTGATATACAGGGTACTGAGATTTGGGAAAATCGATGTGGTCTGTTTTCGGCCAGAAATGTGGCTGTTAAGGAGTCAAAGTTGAACGATTTGAACTTTGAGAACTCTACCAAACTCCTCCGACAATTTTGGGTCTATGCACTTGAAAATTTAGATATAGGTTCCTTGGACATGGATCTAACTTAATAACTTGATTTGAGCCCAAAACAATAAATTTTAAGGGGTCATAATAGGGGTCAAAGTTAAAAAAAATTGACCTCTGCAGTCTCTTCTAAATTACTCAGACAATTTCTGGTCTAAATATTTGAAATTTTACATAAAGGGTATTCAGATATAGGGCAAGCTTTTTCATCAGTTTGGGTCGAAAATATTTAGTTACCAATATATATATGTATCTATGTATGTATGTATGTTTGCATGTCTGCCTTAAACTTTCAATAGAGGCGACGATTTTACCAAGATCAGTATCGTTTTAAAGTTCGACCTTTCATACGACAAGTATCGAAAAATTGGCTAAAAACATTAATATCTTCCCCTTCAACTAGGCACTTTTCTACAGGTGGGGAGGGGTCACTTTTTTCGCCGATATTTTTTAAAGTTATCCTCTCCTTTAGATTGTCTAGCCTTAATTTTAAAAATATCCTTCCGGTTTGGCGGTGGTCGTAACAGCATAAACGTTAGGTTTTACCCTGTTCTTTTCCTCCTTTGCGGTACGGGTTCGAGCCTGCCTTCCTACTACCACTTTTTTTTTTTTGCTCAACATACACATCCAAACACCTGGGCAACGCCGAGCTGAAATGCTAGTATAATATAATAATAAATACGAAGTCTGTATTAATCAAAATATCATATTTAAGCGTAATTCACAACTGAGCAACACCGAGCAGTCTGCTAGTATATATATATATATATATATATATATATATATATATATATATATATATATACTAGTATATTTATATACTAGTATATGTATATGCTAGTATATATATATATATATATATATATATATATATAACTAGCCGCTAGTATATATATATATATACAAATAAATGCACATTGCTTTTTATTGTACAGTAGACGGTTGGAAAGTCATTGATATATGATTTGGTGTTCTGTTAAAAGATTTTGTAATTTTGTCCTCAAGAATCACTGCAAGCATGAATCCGGGTAGAACTAGATATCGACAAAAAAGAGGTTAAGCATGTTCTTCATTTTCATTGCAACATTCTTGCATAGAATCAGTTTTTTTTTTTCTCAGTGTCGTTTGCAAAGCAAAGAATTGATCTTTTCTTATTGAAAAGGAAAACAGAAAAGATTGTTGTTTGCTGATCTATTTCCTTAAAACATTGGATTGATCTGAAGATTATAGGAATGAAAAGGATTGCAAAGAGATTATGAGTTGTAATAATTATTGTTGATGCAGCAGACTGCGGAATCAGCTAAACTTTTCTGATTTGTTATTAATCTGTCTTGAGAACGTACGACTCTACCAATTCCCTCCAGTAATAAGTAAAATAAATAATTGTGCAAAGTAATAAAACCGTTGTGATAGGAGCACTAGGAACTGTTTTAAGGAGAAATCAAAATTGAGTGAAGAATCGAAATCATACAAAGCACTGCCTTTTAGCTAGGAGCAAAGTGCAGTATATGTTCTGATACTACACTTCATCATTTCTATCTTCGATCAATTCTTCTAGACCGAAGCAATTTTTACTCTTGTCTCAATTCAGAGTGTTGCATTTATGGGGAGCTAGATTTTCTTCACATTTAAAAACCAATCTTGTGTCTGTCTCTGCCCTCATGGAGATGCAAGTAAATGAGAACATCCTACAAAGCTGATGAAACAACCGAAATATTAAAATAAAAAAAAATCTTCAAGTGCAGAAGCCATCTGGTCATAGAAATTTAAGTTGAAATATAATTTTTTGTTGTTGTTTCACTTTCTTTGGTTAGACCAGACTGCACACTGACATGAGCATTCTCATGGCAGTTTTCTAAGCCTTACTACTTCCATGCTGACACCACTATATCTGGTTTGGTTTTCATCAGAGTTTCTTTCTCAGAGATGAATTTACCTTTATCATGATTAAGGAGCTCAATGTACTCCCTATGTAGTAATACTCTTGAATATTAGAGGAAGACCAATAGGTGCTAAAATCTACCCGAGGGTGACCTATATAATATCATGGTAAAAAAAGGAAAAAGAAAAAGAAAAACAGCTAGCAATATTTAAAAATATATACATATGTTCGGGGCAGATATGTAAGAAAGGTCCCATAATCTGACACTAATTCTCCATCTCATGCTAGGCAACCCACCGGAAAGAAATATTTTTTTTTAATCTGATGGCACTAATATCGATTAGTACCACATAAATTGGTTGTGAAGAATCTAGGAGGATACAAAAACTGATAAGAGAGAGAGAGAGAGAGAGAGAGAGAGAGAGGGAGAGAGAAAGATAGAAAAAGAGAGAGAGAGAGCACAATTTAGAAGAAGGATACAGAGAGTACTGGACCCCTAAGAAGGTTTGTTGTCCATCAAATTTCAGAAAATAAACAATGGTTGCTATCAATAAGAACGTAAAAAATTGCTGCGAGAACCCATCGTGATTTTCAACAATAATTGAAAGAAGTAAAGGGAACTGAAATTTCAAGGAGACTTGGTACTCAGATTCCAGGGAGCATCTGTTTTTACCAGTGAGCAATAACAGGCAATGACTTGTATGGAAAATCTATAATCGAAGTGAAGTGCTCGTTTTTTTTTCTTTCTCATTGTTATGTAAGAAGAAAAATATTAACATTTATGAATAATTTTTTAAACTCAAACTTATCTGGGGTTTTTTTCATACGACGTATAATGAATTATTAATCGTATATATCTAATATAGTTTTTTGTTTCTGAATTTTTTAGATGAGCATTGGTTATCTCTATATTAATAGGATAACGTGTGTGTTACTTATTTTGTGTGTCACGCTTACATCTGGGTGGCTGTCGTTTAATTGTTATGAATTTCCATTTCTTGTAATAATTTTACCAAGAATTTTTCATAAGTTTTGGTTTCGATTTTCATTGTAGCTGATGACACTCAAGTCATTTATTTTTTCATAAATAATTTTACCAAGAATTCTTCATAAGTTTTGGTTTCGGTTTCGATTATAACTGATGGCACTTAAGTCATTTATTTTTTTAAGCAATTTCACCAAGAATTCTTCATAAGTTTTGGTTTCGGTTTCAATTATAGCTGATGGTACTCCAGTAATCTATTTTTCTATGAATAATTTTATCCAGAATTCTTCATAAATTGTGGTTTCGGTTTCAATTATAGCTGAAGGAATTCAAGTTATATATATATATATATATATATTTCTTCATAAGTTTTGGTTTCAGTTTCGATTCAAGTTGATACACCAAGTCATATGGATATATTTTTTATTTTTGAAATGGCAACTTTATAACATATAAAAATCGATCGAACATTAACTCTATAACAATATATACGAAATCTGCAACAATTAAAATATCATATTTTATCGTACTTTACGACTGGGCTATGCCGGGCGTTCCTGCTAGCTTAAATAAATACATTTGCAATTTTAACAAAAGAGCTAAAATAATATCAGAGCGTCTCCATTTACACTGAACATCTACAAAATGCCAACATCAATATATTACATATGAACGAGTCCCCTATGGAATATCCACAGGTCTTGCTAATTTGGATTATTTGGAGTTTTTGGACTACTGTTTTCATCTTAGGTGTCATTTTCACGTTTCAGTAGATGTAACCTCCAGCTTTCTTCAGGTTTATCTTGTAAAACTCAGGAATATTTCTCTCAAACTTGGGAATCTGCACGGAATTTCAAACAGAACTCTTTATTTACTTCACAGGGGTAACATGCTCTCGTTCTGTTAGCCATAACTGGATAGCAGTCCTAAGTAATATGCAGGTGTATTTTTCGGTTGCCTATATTGAAGATTGAACCTTCAGGAAAATATCACTTTACAATTGAATTTTTCCAAGTATTCTGACCATTGCACCAAATCTAAATAATATGAATAATATAATTTTATGTAAGACTGGAAAAATTATTTACTGTAGGGTTACCATTTGCAATCACAGCTACTGAAAACATTAGATTAATGCAGAACTTTAAATGATTTAAATTAAATTAAAAATGTTCACCTAATATTACGAAATCAGGTTTTAAGAAATGAATGTGCTTATATTTATGTGAAATAAAATGTAATTTTTTTATCCTATAGTGAAAATTGAGTGGATAAGATAAAACGTTTTTTAATGACATAAACTTAAATTTCTGTTTAGTGTATGAGTGTATGTGCCTATTTTATAAATCTTCCAGACCGTAATAAATAATTTTATAAAAAAAACTGAAGCCTATCCTGCCTTGACAGAGTACAAAATAGACTTCATGGCTTAGTTAGGGATGCCCCTTTCTTTTCCCTGCAACCTCTCTCCCACAGAAGAGACTTTACCAGCTTGTCTTTATTTTATCGTTATTTCCATGGCAAGTGCTCGTCTGAGCTCCAATCTCTGGTCCCTCCTCGCCAATCTTTCATGATAAACACCCGTCTAGCTGAAACCACTGTCAAAAATTTCCCCCCACTCTTTATCTGTGCCGAAATCAAAACATAGATTCCATTAACAAAGCTTCTTTCTTAGAAGTGCACGCCTGTGAAACTCTCTTCCGTTTGCCGGTTTCCCACCTGACTACAACGTGGATGTTTTCAAGTCCCACATAAACAAATTCCTGATGAACCACCCCCTCAAGTAAGACACTTTATCAAATCTCCAATACTAACGATTACTACGATACTATCCCATTGATCACTGTACATGCAATAATCCTTATCCCTGAGTGGCTTCTGGGCCTTGATAAGTGGTGACTACCATGTTAAAACAAAATTTTTTAAGCGAAATGCCCTTTTTTAGGCCAAACAACATAGTATAACAAAATATTATCTAGTCAAAATCAAATATCGATCTGTTATATATATTATGACATAATTCTAAGTTGAAAAATTTGACAAAATAAAGTTATGTTATGTTATATATATATATATATATATATATATATATATATATATATATATATATATATATATATAAATGACACGATTTATTATAATAGATAGGGATCAGTAATATGTTAAGTTGTAAATAGATAATCTACCTTTGTGGTTTGCCCCCCCCCCTCCCCACTATCATGACCAGTGAAATCAGATAATTCAGCCAACCAGCTAAATGAATCTGGCATTGAAATCATAATGATTGAAATACAAGACTTTGACTTGTATATTGCATTACATATGTTGAGAAGCTGCCAATAAACTTTCATCTACACCTCAAATAAAAATAGATTTCATAAAAGGAGGAAACATTCTGGCAGTTGCTTTTCGAAAGAAAAAAAAGAAGAAAAGTACTAATCTGCATTAATGGAGTGGATGGTTGTATGATCCGGATCTGGATTGCGGTAGATTTTGAGTATCGACTCACTTTTCCAGCTGGGATCATGCTAACCACCCAGGATTCTTTATCCGGTAATCTAGTTTGTTATTTTAAAAAAGATTTACATTGTTGAATTAACAATTCACTTACAAGAAAATATAGACTGAGCGTATATCAAAAAAGGAAGAAAGTTTAGGAAACAGATAGATTACATACTAGACGGAATACCCATGCCTTGCATGCATATTTATACTTGTTCAATGGAAGTGGCTGCACTGTATGCCGGCGCAAGGAAGCTAGTGGAAAATGTCTTTGTGGTACCTCAGATCAAGCAATGGACTAAGGGGGCCTTGTATTTCATTCAAGATTCTTCTGTAGAAAGACATTAGCTTCTCTAGGGATTAGAGATTCTGATCGCAGTCAATGAGCAAGCATCATGGACGGTGAACTTTATAAATGTTTCAATCTCTTAAGATTGTTTTAGTATGTTCTATCGATGCTTCTAATTGTTTTTAAAAATATAGACAGCTTCACAAATTTATGTGTCATCCTTATTCAGTGACTATGCTCATCTTCCCTGTGTTGTTCCAATGCTAGCATATGTACTGTCAAAGTATTATAATTATTTCTTTTTACAAAGGAATCGTCACTTATCAAGGCCCAGAGGCCACTAGAGGATAATGAGTGCACAGTAGTCAATGGGAAAATGTCGTAGTAATCATTGGTATTGGAAATTTTGTAAATTGGGTTACTTAAGGGGATCGCTCATCAAGAACTTGTTCACATTGGACTTGAAGACAACCATATTGTAGTTAGTTGAAAAGCAGGAAAACGGAACAATATTCCATAGGCGTGCAGTTATAAGAAAGAAGCTTTGTTCATGGAATCTACATTTAGGTTTAGGCACAGATAAAGAGTGGGGGGGATTATTGATAGTGGTTTCAGGTAGATGAGTGTTTTTCATGAAAGTCAGGCCATGGTGGACCATAAATCAGATGAGCACTTGCCATGAAAATAACGATAAAGCAGAGATAGGCTCGCAACATCTCTTCTGTGAGAAAGAGGTTGCAGGGAAAAGAAAAGGGCATCCCTCACTAGGCTACAAAGTCTATTTTGAACTTTGTCAAGGCAGGATAAGCTGCTTCTAGCAGATCCTGCCCAGATGTGATATACTTAGCTCTTATACAGGTAGAAAATTGCATCAGCAGTGAGATATCTACTGGAGCAGTAGAATGACCCCACCATTGTTAAAAATACCTTACAGATGCTAAACTTCTGACCGATCAACAATATGGATTTAGGCAAGCTGATATCCTAACTGTAATCTCTGAACGTATATGCCATTCACTGGACAAAACAGGGGAGGGAGAGCGGTAGCCCTAGATATATCTAAGGCTTTTGACAGGATATAACATGCTGGTCTTCTCAGGAAAGTCAGATCATACGATATCACTGGACGAATACTAAACATAATCAAATCCTTCGTAAGTAAGAGAAAAATCCAGGTTGTCCCCAACAGTCGTACATCTAGACAATATGATATAAATGCGGGAGTACCTCAGGGGTCTATCGTTAGACCTTTATTATTCCTAATATTCATAAATGACCTCTAGGCAAGAACAGGACACTTTGATAGTATGGTCACATTGTAGAATGCATGAGAGTTGTTATTAGATGTAGAATAGTTGAGGCAGTAAGTTCAGTTAGCGAAAGTGGGCCAAAGAAAAAATGGGAAGAAGTGATGATGATTCATATGAAAGAAAGAGGGATAAATAAAGACCCGGCAAGAGATAGGTACATGTAAAAGTCAATTTTTAAAAACCGTCCAACACATGCCATACCTGTATATAAAATAGACATCAAACTGAATATGATGAAATGATGAATGATAATGAGTTCAATTTAAAAGGAAGAAAATACAGAGAGAGAGAGAGAGAGAGAGAGAGAGAGAGAGCACTCTACTCCAATAATTTAAGTACAAGGTTCATTAAAAAATTCACAAAAGATTATACCAATGACAGTAAAAGCACCCAAAGAAGACATGTCACTAAAACGTGCAAGAAATCACAAAACTCAAGATGAGAAAAACGTTTCAAAATGTGTAAACAGGGTAGATATATCTCATCTGAGAAATATATCATCAAAGTTAGATTCTTGTCAAACAGATTTCAAACTTGATATGTGCGGTGGTTCTAATATTGGACTGTAGCCAAATGTGCCGCCAACTAAGTTGCTAATTTAACAATTACCAATTAATTATTGACTTATTGTCGTCAATATTCTTACTTGTGCTTCTAAGAAGACGAGTTTGAACAAATATCAATTACGAGTGTCCTCAGGCCAACAGTTCAATATTTCGAGCATTGGACAGATGGTTGCAGAGAACTAGGGTCCAAGCAAGTCAATCAGTTTACAAAATAAATTCATCTGTAAGTTTTGCATGCTGAAACTTAAGCCTTCAAAATCTAGTGCAGGTGGGGATTCGTAGTACATCCATTATAAAAGATTATGAATACTTCGATTACCATGTATCAGGGAATTAGTTAAACAAAAAAAAAATGATGAGTACAGAAATGAAAAGTTTACTTACAAGC
This sequence comes from Euprymna scolopes, assembly GCF_053919585.1. Taxonomy (NCBI): domain Eukaryota; kingdom Metazoa; phylum Mollusca; class Cephalopoda; order Sepiida; family Sepiolidae; genus Euprymna; species Euprymna scolopes. Next base: position 106,639,567 of record NC_136492.1, read on the forward strand.
AAGAGCCTTTATTTCTTTGTTTATTTTCATTGTAAAATGGTGATACACAAAAAATATTTAGAAATAAGACAAATCATCATTATCATATCGTATAAATCCTAATATTCTATTGTTGGCATTGGTTTCCCCGATAATTTTGTAGTCAGAATTATTTCTAGAAAGACATCAGATACTTACGGGAGAGAGCATGAGAAAGTTGCAAAAATCCTAAGAAAAGTGATTTTTTTTTATGGAACGAACTGGATTCGAACTTGGAACACCCAGGTTGTTAGTCCGAGTCGTTAACCACCGTCACCTTCCATAACATAAATGAAACCGATTCCTAGGAAATAACAAATTAAAATAATTTACTTTAAACATAAAACAATGTTTTTGAATTTATGAGATGATTAATAATTTGTATTATTGTTCTCTTATTGGATGTTATTCTCACAATATTCCGGCCAAATGTAACCTATAACTTTTTTAGGTGCGTATTGCTAAACATAACTTCTATATGGTCATGGTTGACGGAATGAGAGCATGCTACCTTTGTGGATTAAATAAAGGGTTCCATTCGAAATTCTTTACAGATTCCCAGGTTTGATAGAAAGATACCTAAGTCCAACAAGTTGTACCTGAAGAAGGCTGGAGGTTACATTGGCCGAAACGTTGTAAGAATAACACTCAAAATTGTAGTAGCCAAAACTCGCTACAATCACAGGCAGGAGCTAATTTTCACAACTCGAGATTTGAAATCCCTTTTCTCCCTGGCTTGTCTAATCTCAAGGCAGCTCTCAATCGCATGACCGAGTACATAAAAGGCGAAATCTAAAACTCTTAACCCTCTTTCCTCTGTCTCACTGGTCGACCGTAGTTGAGGACGATCTGAACTCTTCTTTTTTACTGGTTACCTTACCATTGTAACATGGCCATTACTCTTGTCGCAGGAACAAACAAATAAAACAGATAAATAAAATATCCGAGTCAGCAGTTTTTCTTTCTCAACAGAAGTTTTTATTGCCGTTATAATTGTTTCGACACCACTTAAAAGTCTCTCATCATCGTCCATCTCACCCTGTGTACACTTTTCCTCTTCAACCCCACACTAGTCGCAGCCAGCCATTAATTACCTTCACTTTGCACATCCATTTCCTTTGACGTCGACTTTCTTTCCCTCCGAGCACGTATTGCATTTTTACTCATTTTTTTCCTTCCTCTTCTCACACACACTTCCTAATTTGCATATGCGTGTTTTTCTGCTGCTGCTGCTAATCTTTTCACATGATGTCCATCCTTTGCTGCTGCTGATACTTTCCGTGTGCTCACACACACTATGTTACACCATGATGTAAGGGGGGGGGGCGTCATTGCTTTTTCAGGATTACTCCACTTATCCTTGATCTTCACTTTATAATGCTGAGTGTTTAGCAAGGGGGTTAATAAAGTACCAATTTTTTCATCTTTGGTAGGACCTGACCAAGGATTGAACCCTTCTCCCCCGGCTTCCCAGCACATTAACAAACACTCTAAACATTATTCATAATGTTCATTAATTACACAAAATTAAATAGACTCTAAATATTAGAGCAGCTTTTAAAGACTCTTTGTACAAAATTAACTTCACTAAGCCCATAACTTCAGGCATGTAAGCTATATGTTAACATATTTTGTTTACTATATCACTGTCTTTTCGATTGATTTCAAGTATTTGTGGGCTTCACTTCTTGCGCTTCTTGCACTTATTGAAGGAGGAAACATGAGCCGCCAACCAAATTGTTTTACCTCTTATGATAATGAGATGTAAACAAATAGTTAAGCGAACTTTCATAATCTTGCTTGGTAGTTTGCATATTGAATGTTTTAAATTGTGGGAGGAGAGGATGAATAGGGTGAGACATTGGAGTAGTAGCGACAACAATATAAAAGAAAGAGAGTAGGAGAATGACATCTATAATATAAATCTCACCTATCTGTTTACATGTATGTATGTATGTATGTATGTATGTTTGTAGGTCTTGCAAAAACTTTCGACAGAGGCGACGGATCCTGACATGATCAGTATCATTTTGAAGCTCGACGTCTCGGACTACAAATATAAAAAAATGGCCAGAAAACATTAATTTCTTCACCCTAAACTCGGCCGTTTTGTATAAGGAAGGGTCGATTTTTTTCACTGACATTTTAGCAAGTCATCGTCACCGTTGGATTGACTTAGGTTAATTTCAACACTTTTGACTTCCGGTCACGTCATGGAGACATCGATAATGATGTCAGATTTTCTTTCATTTTCTTTTCCGCCTTCGCGTCATGAATTCGAACCTGCCTGTCTACTATTACTTTTTTTTTTTTTTTGCTTAACACACACCTCCAAACACCCGAGCAACGCCTGGCACCTAAACTATTAAATAAATAAATGACATAAATAAAAAGAAAAAGAGACTGAGAGTAGGAGAAAAAGAAAAAGTAAAAAGGAGAAAGAAAAGCATAATGGATGGAATTGAAAGTAAAAACGTATCCATCTTGATCCTAATTAAAGCTTAGCTGTGATGGAAAGTTCATGACATACATGAAATAAGTAGATGACAACATTGAAGGAAAGTGGGACATATTAAGTTAGATGTTCTTCAAGAAGGGGATGTTAGTGGTTGGCATACAAGCCTAGATTTGGTAACAATGCCTCATACACAGACATCTTTATCGAGATATAGGATTACCTCTAGTAGATGATAACAGTTGAAATAATTTAGAATACATTTCATGGATTTAAAAATGTTGATTAAAAGTGATTTATCGATATTTACAAAAAAGTACGTTGCATATAAATAATATTTTTTTTAATTGACTAATAGTACCATCTCTCTCTCTCTCTCTCTCTCTCTCTCTCTCTCTCTCTCTCACACACACACACACACACACACACATACACTATCTATCTTTCTCTCTCGATGTCTCTCTTTTTCTCTTTTTCCCTCTGACAGTAACATGGAATATAAAATTATTATTTACAAAAAAAGTATGTTCCTTATAATATTTTGTTTAAATTGACTAATAGTACACCCCTCTCTTTCTCTCTTTCTCTATCTCTCTTTTCCTCTTAACCACATCCCTTTTTCTTTCACTCTATCGGATATGTAATTAGAATTTAAATCCATTTCATTCACCTCTTTCTCCTCACACTTTCACTTCCTGTTATTTAAAGCAACTGTCTCACTTCCCTCCTTCCTTCTCTTTGCCTTCCCGCCTTCTTCTTCCACTCTCCCACAAGTTGCAACTGTATATAGCGTCTACGGTTTACAGACAAATCTATACTAATATGAGATATGTGTGTCTATCTGTCTACGTGTCATCTAACAACTTTTCACCTATTAGACCTAGGAACATTAAATTTAGTATGCACGCTTCTCTTCTGGTTTTCTTATAAAGGGACTAACGAGAGAATATGCATTCTCCACTGAACAAGATTTTGACTGGAATTTAAATCACACTTAAATTGCACAAAAGTGCACATGCACATCGGTTTGCATATATGTGTGTATGTTTCTAAGGATTTTGGTATGCTTCTTGTGTGTGTGTGTGTGTGTGTGTGTGTGTGTGTGTGTGTGTGTGTGTGTTATTCTTATGTATGTGCTTTGCGCTTATCTCGACATTGTTTCCAGTCGTCCTGAACCTCCACTTGCTACTAGTATTTAACAATGCCAATTCAGGAGAGGTGGGGTTGGAAATTGCACAACTCTTGCCACAAAAATATTTCACGCACAGGCATCCTTACTGTGGGTATCCATAGTCTGTCAAGACTGAAGGAAGCCTATTGTTATTCTTATGGCATAATAATGTTGACTCATAGGTTCTCATCAGATCACCAAAGTTAAGCAACATTGAGTATGGCAAGTACTAAATGGGTGACCATTTTGGAATTCTAGGTGCTATATGTGCTCTCCGCTTTTCTCGGCATTGTTTCCAGTCGTCCCGAACCTCCACTTGCAACTGGTATTAACAATGTCGACTTAGGAGAGGTGTGGTTGGAGATTGCGCAATTCTTGCCACAAAAATTCCACTCGCAGGCACCTTTACAGTGGGTCTCTATAGTCTGTCAAACCTGAAGGAAGCCACCATGTGTTATTGTTAATCACCCCAAACAAGGCACATTTCCACTTGGACGTAATGGGCTACTATTTGGGAGCCGTATCTACACAGTTGAACAATAAGATGTCAGTTTGCATTACATTTAAATTTTTGCATGTCAGTACAATCAGGGAAGCTGGAGACAGAGAGGGAATTCCAATCTCGAGCAGTTTGGGAAGTTAGGGAAGAAGCTATTAGGGTAGAAGGTTTTTCAGTATCTAGGGACCTCTACAGTGAAAGGGCGGTGTTACTTGCTGGGTTATATAATGTGCAAAAATTCGTAGTTTATGATGTATAATGTATATAAAGTAAACACCGTTCTTTTTATGGCACAAAATAATGACGTGTTACAAGTGTGTGTATATGTGTGTGAAATCGGTGTGTATGTGGGTGTTTAACACATGCAATAAACTATTCAATATGGCAATTCTGTAAATGGACGACTAACCTTAGTCCAGCAAAACACCCCTTGCTATCAAGAAGGCTATAGACAAGTATATCTTCAGTAGTGTTTCTTTGTTATCATTTCTGGCCATTAGTTCACTCTCATCTTGCGGACGCTGGAATACATACCTTAAAAATCGAGTAAAATACAAATGGAACACACGAGATAACTCCTTGCTACAGTTTTAAATGTCACTTTATTTTTAGATACATATCAGATCGAGTCACATGGCCGAAACATCTTTTCTCGGAGCTACATTTGATAACTCTGCTTCGGTTTCCAGAACCGACTCTCTGGTTATCTTGTGGACTTCTTGTTTGACTGTCTGTTGCTTGCTCCCTAACTCTGACTGAATTTCTTATTCGATTCCGTCGTTACCTATATGGCCAACTGTTTTCTTTGTTTCTAAAACGTTAACCTCTTCTGACTAGACAATTGTGTCATCTTTGACATTTGAAATGAGACACATATTTTTTATTGTTTATTGTTATTGACCATAAATTCCTTTCTGCCAAATATTTATCTATTTGTTTCAAAGCTGTATCATTCTAAAATGCATCAAGCTTAGCTGTATGAATTGCATGTTTATCAAGCTGTGTGAATATATGTCTTTAATAAATATGTATGTACTTGCATATATGTGTGCATATATGATTGTAATTATGTATTATCATTTGCACATGGGACATGTACTTACTTGTGTATTTATATGTCAGTGTGTATGCATGTGAATATATATAAGTTTCATTAGTATTATTTTTATGTAAATCACTCCAGACAAGGCATAAAACCATTTGATTTAAGGAGCTAAAAATAAAATATTAGTTCAAGGTAAAAAAACAAAAAACTAGTCAACGTTAAGTGTTATATTCCGACTCAGAAAACAACAATTCTTCCCCCTTTGTCAGAAACATCGTTCATGAAATGTGAGAACTAAAGAACAAAATAATGGAAGCAAGAGTTACAAAACTGACGAAAGTAGACACAAGATCCACTTTTTTAATTTCCTAACATGCATGTATTTGCATATGAGTGTGCTTATGTGGTTGTCTGTGATTATGTATGGTTATGTGTGTATGTGTGGTGCATGTATTAATTTGTGTATGTATATGTTAGTGTGTATGCATGCGTGTGCATATGTGCATTGGAGATATCAATCATACCAATTATTATAGGTGTCACAGGGCTTATGAAGAAGAACCTAAAGTCCTACCTAACCATTATTTCTGGTGAACCAAGCGCAAAAGAGATTCAGACAATTGCACTTAAGGAAACAACGAGGATACTAAAAAGAGCTCTCGGTTGGTTTCAATAAAAAAGCAGGGCAATGTTGGCAGCTGGTTCGGCTGCTCCATACCCAACGTTACAATCTTCAAAGGAAGAAACTTAAAAAAGAAAAAAAAGTGCCTACATGCACATTTTTCTATTTATACATGTTTACAGGTGTGTGTGTGTGTGTGTGTGTGTGTGTGTGTGTGTGTGTGTGTGTGTGTGTGTGTGTGCATATATATGTATTTGTATGTGAGCACGTTTGCGTATGTGATTGGGTATGTACATTCGAATGTTTGTATGTGTATTTGTATACGTGCATCTATATGTGTCTGTGTGCGTGTGCCTGTGTGAAGTTATCCTCCAGCCCATAGCGACAGGTAATCAATACAATCAATACTTGATTACTAAACCTGAAAACATAACTGATTCCGTTCATATTTCTATGACTCTTCTCCCTCCACGCAACATGCTCCTCTTCCCCTATTCTGCCATGTTACCGTCGTATCATTCTCAAATGAAGTAATCAACGTATTTGTTGATCATATATTGATTACTTACATAGCATACTTATCGCAATTATTTCCTCTTCGTACACACACCGGATTTGATGGAACGCAGCAGGGCATCATCCATCTAATTCAAGAAGCTGAAAATATCACCTTTCAAGTATGGTTACATCATCGAAAGATTGTAGAGTAAAAGTTATGTGTTATCTACCCTTGGTTTAAAAGTAAGCCAGAAGAGGGAGATGCAGAACAAAGATCAAGGCGTGAACTTTTAAAGTGCTCGCCCGATGTAGAAACATGTCGGACACGGAGAGAAGCAGACGATACCTGTAACTGCAGGGCGTTTCATTGTAGCCATAAAAAGGCTTCACTGAAGCAATACACATTTAAATACATGAAATATAATTCCAGACTTTGACGAACAGCGGAGATATCTGAATTATCACAAAGGCTTTCACCAATTTTTACCACATTTGCCTAAAACTTGTGCTGTCACTCACACACACGCGCGGGCGTGCGCGCAAATAAATAACCGTTCATTGATTTTAATTTCCCCGCGCATTTGCACAAAAATAAGTTTTTCTAGCAACGACATAATTTTAAATATGCCCGCCCGCTTTTCTCACAATCACAAAAGCAAAATGGACATACTTCTGGTGGATGTAGGTGAAGACAATACCACGTGACAATATCAGCTAATGAGAAATTTTAGAAGAGTGCTTTTTAACGCTTTCCCAAACCAAATATCAGCAACAGCAATCTTGTGCTGGAATCCGATTCAAAAAGTATTTAAACGCAACAAACATTCTTTCTTTCTTTCTCTCTCTCTCTCTCTCTCTCTCTCTCTCTCTCTCTCTCTCTCTCTCTCTTCGCTCCAACTTGACATGAGAACATGTCTCTTGTTTTCATCTCATCGTTGTTTTCAAATCTGTCGAAACCATAATTACACACGCCACGCGGGCATAAAAAAAAGCACACTTATGCACACACGCACCCATTATGTACATTTTCTATAAGAATTGCTAACAGCGGACTACTTTCCTCGTGCAACTTTTGAATAAGGCGAACTGCGCCAGTTAAAACAAAAACCTTGAAATAAGGACATTATTTTCACAAAAGACTTTCACCTTACAATCTTATTATTTTAAGGAAGGACTTTCATCTAACATGACCTTTTAATCTTAGTAATTCCACAAAGGATTTTCACCTAATTTGAATATTCTAACCTCAATGATTTCACAACTCTTACTGGTCGGACTTTGCTTGTTCATCTTGTTATTTTGCTGAAAAATAAATGTGGCGCATTTTAAACGAGAAGGAGATGTCATTGTGATTTATTTCTCATTTTATTGTTATTTTGTTTGAGGCAGAGGAATTTAATTTCTCTTAAATTTCTTTTCCCCTACAAACTAAATTAAACAAAATATAGCCTATATTTGGACCACTAACACACCTAGCAGCTGTTGCGTGATGACCGGTTAATATGTTTAGTGCTGAATTAAAATTAGGTATGTTTACTACATGCTTATATATTTATATGTCTTTACATATAAATATATAAGCATGTAGTAAACATACCTAACTTTATATATATACTAGACTACCCGTGACCCGTTGGGTCAGTATGTTAGCTATGGAATTCATGTATGAGCGTGACACTTGTGACGTAAAGAAAATAGTTTTTTTTTTACATAACAGAAACATTTCTATGAAAGTATATTAAAATGAAAAAAGAATATAGATAGATTTCTATGAGTCGACTGTTTATTATAATTGATTATTTTTGAAAAAAAAAAAAAATACAGTTACTGAATTATAAGTGGTTGGCCATACTTATAGGTAAATGTGCACTGAACAGATACCATAATACTTATTATAGTTAAGTTCAAATTTTGATATATCTGCTTTTTTTTACATCGTTCATTTCTGTATTACGTTTAAGTTATTTTAAACTCCACTCCTCCCATGTTAAATAATAATTTCGAAAAAATAACGTTAATATTTCAGCGTCCCAATTTTTCTTTTGTTTTTTGTTTATTTTGAACCCCACTCTTCCCATGTTAAATAATAATTTCGAAATAATAACGTTAATATTTCAGCGTCCCAATTGTTCTTTTTTTTTTTTCGCCTTTAAATTATCTAAATAAACAATTGTTAATAGCTGTCTGCTTTTTTTTTTACATCGTTCATATTTTAAGCCCCACTCTTCCCATGTTAAATAATAATTTCGAAATAATAACGTTAATATTTCAGTGCGCAGGTCATACACGCATGCGCAACCGGATGTCGTAAACCGGAATGTGGGTTACATACATCGTTACAAGGTCATTTGAGTTTTATATATATATATATATATATATATATATATATATATATATATATATATATATATAAATACCCGTTCACATACACTTTTCTATGATAAAGCTAGAACCCAGAATCGAGCAATTGTATCTCCTCTTAATGTCTAATATATATATATATATATATATATATATATATATATATATATATATATATATATATATAAGTACCTTTGTGTGTGTTTGCCTGTGAGTGAGGAACGGTCTCTACCAAACTACTCTGTCAATATTTAGTCTACAGATTGAAACTTGATATATGGGCCAAATTCGATTTTGGTTTTAGCTTGAAAAAAAAAACTACTAAGTTGTCAAAATTAAAAATTGGAACCCGGTAAGCATAAGTCAAACTAATGTGTATCCTTTAATTCTTTATGCATATACATATATATATATATATATATATATACGTTTAAGTATACATTTATACATTTAAGTCGGTTAATTTGTAAAGCTTTGATAAGCATGTGGCCTTAGCTTAGATGGGAGCTAAGTATTTTCATTTCACTTCTAGCTGATGATACAAAGTTATTTTTCAATTTGTTATATATTCAATTTGTCTTTAGATAAGCAGTAATTTATTGCTACACAGCCATGAGCATGTTTCGGTCTTCTAGTATTTAGTAACTAGAGACCTCTTCAGGCAACAATACTTATTTACGAAAGCAGAATTCTCAAATGAGATCTCTAGTTACTAAATACTAGAAGATCGAAATAAAGTCATGACTGTGTAGCAACAAATTACTGCTTATGTAAAGACAAATTGAAAATATAACTTGCTCGACTTCTGTATTGAGCACTCTTGAGTTATTAAGTTAGATCCATGTCCAAGGAACCTATATCTAAAATTTCAAGTGTTTAGACCCAAAATTGTCGGAGGAGTTTGGTAGAGTTCTCAAAGGTAAAATCGTTGAACTTTGACCCCTTAAACGCCAAATTTCGGCCGAAAACCGATCACATCGATTTTCCCAAATCGTAGTAGAATGTATATCAAATTTCGAGTCTGTAGACTAAAAATTGACAGAGTTATTGCGTAGGGGAATGTACACAGACAGACAGACACGTTCACTTATATATATTGTTTTAAAATATAATTATCCACTGACCAGTGTTTCATCCTCTACGACTCATCAGAGTGGCTGAATCTAATAAGATTCGAAATCGGGGCACCATGAAAAGAAGCTTAAACCTGTCCTATCTCGCGTGACTGCTGGATATATATATATATATTTTTTTTATGTAGATGTTATTTATTTGTTTTTGTTCGCGATATCTTTTGAATGAATTCAATTATTTATACGTAAGTGCATTTTTACCTAAATGCGAGTTATGAATAAGTTGATGAACTTAGTTTGTTTCCTTACACACACACACATATATATAATGTTCCTTCTTTTCGAAACTGGAATCAAATACTTTAAGTAAAATCTTTAAAAATAACTCCATATTAGTACTAAATGATGGCAATTCTTTGGGTTATAATTTTTCTTCTCTCTCTTCTTCTGCTTATCAGGGTTTCCTTGTTTTTGTAAGTGGAGTTTCTTGTTGATGAGGGATCATCTTGGTAGCTGGGATAATCTTGCCTGTTATTAATTATTACAACGCAAAGATAATTGCTAAAAAAACATATATACTTCTTATTGTACTAAGTATTGTTTCATGAAAAGAGAGGGCGAGAGAGAGAGGAGAGAGAGAAGGAGAGTAACATTTGGTGCCTCATAATACAACCTGTCTAACACTTATAACAATTACATTCTAACACGTTCAGATTGTTGCAGCACTTTACATCTCAATGATAGCTAATTACTTTCGCTAAGAAGACTGTATTCATTTGTTTCTCTACAGCCAAGAGTCAATATCGCTTGATCAATCGTCCCAAACTTGGTCAAAATATCGATCATGGTCTAATGTAAACTGATTTAATTTCGAGATATTTATGGCTAAACATCAAAGTCAAGGAAAAAATAAAAATCACACCGTTGATGATAACATCAATTCTGTTTAATCGTAGAGATTCACTAATTGATCCATATTGTAGCCAATGAGGTCCTGCGTTTTATATGACCCTGGCCATGATAAAAATTTTGACGTAATTTCATTTTGGAATTTTACTAATTTGATGTATAGATCTGATGTACTTTGATAATAATGACCACAATGCATTTTTTTATATGGAAATCGCTCCAAACAAGACATGAAGCCACTTGATGTAAAAAGCTAACAAGAACGAAAGCTGATTATTGCAAAGACAAGAGATCCCTATTAACTTTAGTCTTGAATAGACTAAGACTGTAGACAGAGGAAACAATGAGCAGGAAGAGAGTTCCACAAGCTTGCAGTCCTTGGAAAGAAGCTACTGGAATAGGGAGTTGAATTACAATAAGGTATTAAAACACTGAATTGATGAAGACCACTAGACCAACGAATCAAACGAGCTGGAACAAAGGAAGCAGATAACAGATCGGACAATTCTGCGGAACACATGCCATAATAGTATTTATAGAAAAGACTGAGACTGAGCTTGAGTGATAAATAGTTTTTTCATTATCAACAATAGCATGACATAACTTCAGAAATATTTCATATTTCATATTTCATATAGAAGAATAAAAACCTGATAAAACTTTGTTCCATCCTTATACAACTGTTTGTTCTTTTATATAAAAAAAATGTTCCAATTATAAACTTACGAGGCATGTTCAATAAGTTTCCAGACTTTTTTGTATGGACACTTTTATTGATAGTACACACATGAAACTCTAGTCCCCCTTTGAAGTAATCTCCTCTGACTGCAATGCACTTGTTGTACCATTCCAACAACTTCTAGAAAACCCATGGAAATCCTCTGGTGTGAGCATGTTAATAGCCCTCGTTACAACCTCTTTCATCTTCTTAATTTTCTCCAAAAATTTTCCTTGAGCTTAGGGACTAACCAAAAGTCACAGGGGGCAAGGTCTTGACTATAGGGTGAGTGACTGTCTCGATGCTCATCTTGGTCAAATAGTCTGTGACAAGAATGGAGTTGCGGACAGGTGCATTCACGCAAATCATCTGCATCTTCAATTCCTTGCAAATAATTGTGTGTGCAGTTCTCACACTGACATCAAACTGTGCGTTTATTGTCTCTATAGATACATGACGATCTTTATACATAAAATTTTTTATTTGGCCAATCAACTCTGGCGTTCTGTCTTCCATACTCCTCCCACACCTCATAGACTCCTTGCCTTCCTTAAATCTCTTATGCCACTCAAAAACTAATGCTTGATTCATACAATATGGTCCAAAAGCAGTTTCAAGCATTCCATACGTTTCTGTAACAATTTCTCCAAGAGTAAGACAGAACTTTATCGTTATTCTTAATTGTCATCACATCCAGATCGCATTTTTGATATTCACCAGCTGCGGCAATCAGGCTTTAGTAGAGTGTATTCCAATTCCTGCTGTAGCTGTTCGTTTAAACCTGAAATCATAAAAATTGGTCCGTCTCATAAGATGTGTAGCAATAACATACCGAATTTTCAAGAGTCTACAACAATTTCAAATGCCTTTATAAAAATGTTTGGAAACCTATTGAAAGCACCGCGTTGAAAATCATATTTCATCAATCCTTTGATTCAGTCTAAGTGTCGTACAAGACTAAAACATTATGTAACATTAAGACACTGAAACAAATAAGAAGAAAGAAATAATTTGTGCTGAATAAAAATATCCCAAGCTTTCAAGTTTTTTCAACTTTTACTTCCGGGTAATGCCAGCTGCTTTTGCTTGTAGACACATAAAAAAATATAAATTGGTCGACATTAGTCAAGGTTAACCCAAAGGCTCCTTTTTCATTGGTTATCACACCGTGGTGAAGAGGGTACTACTTCTTTCCCATGATTACGCGACTTGCCTTTGATTCTCATCTAATAATAATTAACATTTATCAAAAAGGCATCAAGTATAATTTTTTTTTTTAAGCCTTTGGTGTGACCCAGCTGAGAATTGGTTGCTGGTCTCCCAATCTGTTAGTGAATACTCTAATAATTATGTCAACTGAATCGGTTATGTTCCAGGTATATACAATTTGCATATATTCAAAAGTATAAGAAATTTTAATACAATGGTAAGAAGAATATTTTATTTCAATTGTCTGTTTGTTGAATGAAGCGAGTTATTATAAGAAGATAAACACATTACTTAAGCACATCTGTTGAACGATGGATGAGGAGGACTAAGGATTATACTTAATGACCTTATAAATGTTTATTCAATACATTTTTTAATGAAACTCGTTATTTCGTTTTTAGTATTTAAGTCAAATGTTTGTCTGAAAAAAGCTATGATACCTTTAGACATTTAATTCAGTGATGTAAGTTAGATTGAGATTATCAGGCAGATTATCTGTGGGGCAAAATTCTGTAGAATACATTTCAAAATAAATAAATAAATAATCCCATACTTACAACTGACCGAAATCTATCTATCTACCTATTATTATAGAAAATGAGCTTTGTCTCTGTGTGTATGCGTGTGTGTACTTTTGTGTGTGTGTGCGTGTGTGTGAGAGAGAGAGAGCGAGCGAGAGAGAGAGAGAGAGAGAGAGAGAGAGAGAGTGTGTGTGTGTGTGTGTGTGTGTGTGTGTGTGTGTGTGTGTGTGTGTGTGTGTGTGTGTGTGTGTTCTATGCCTCGGGAACGCCTGGGCCGATCTTTTTCGAAATTTTACACAAAAATACTTGATGAGTCTCGGAGTGCTCTTATATAGGTTTTGTATTGGAATGCATACTGAAAATCGAAATCTAATTAAAGAAGGAAATCCGATTTTTACCCAAACACTTTCTTACAACGTAACATCACAAGAAAGGCCCAGCCTATAAAATCAACTGTATAGGCTTTTTTTAGCTTTTATTTTATAAGTTGACTTTATAGGCTGGGCTTTTCTTGTGATGTTAGGTTGTATAAAAGTGTTCTGGTCAAAATCGGACTTTCTTCTGTAATCAGAGTTTTTCGATTTTTCAGGGTGCGTGTTCAAAATGGATGTTGTTTTAGAGCATGATTGAACCATGATACTTGACTTTTGTACGTTTAACTTTAATTCAAGAAAATCAACAGTTGGTTCTTTCATAAGACAGAGGCGCGTTTGAAATAAATGTTCCGGTTTAGAGCACAACGGAACCATCTCGTACTCGATTTTTGCATTTTAAACTTTAAGCGAAGCCATTATTTACAGATAATTTCATAAAATCAGCAGTAGATTCTCTACAGTATAATGTTGACTACGGTACACTGTGGGAGAGAAGTCCTTAACTAGAGCAGACAATCAATCGATTTGATTAAAAAAAAAAATAGGCGATTTTACCGATTTCGATGATAAGAAAAGTATGGGAGGGTGGGGCATTTGTTCATCCTCATTAAATCCTAGACAATATTGGGTTTCCTTGCAAGTAACTTATAATTCTATTGTGTCTTTCCTGAACACTAGCCCAGTTTAGCCTAATTCAATACAAATATTTATATATGACAATCAGTTTTATAGTAATGAATTGCCCAAATAATCTACAATGTTCCTCTATCTCTTTTGAATACTAGCCCTGTTTAATAATATTGAACCACCACTGAAAATATGCGTACAAGTTTAGTACATAAAATGTAGATTAACATCAGTTTAAAAAAAATGGTAAAACCATTTGTGTCAAATCCAAGCCAATGGATAAGGAACAAAGATAAAACTGTGCAAAAAAAAAAAAGAAAAAAAAGAAAAACCATAAAATCTAGAATGGAACATTGAGAGTAGAGATATAAACAGTTCTAGTTACAGGATGGAATGATAAAGTTGTAGCCCTAAAGAAAACAACACTACAGCTTTATTTTAAAACTTTTATTCAAAAAATCAATTTAAGTAACTTGATTATGTTATAGAACTGACATTTATTCAATGTAGTCGCCTTCAGCCTAAATTACCGTCTCAATACGGATCTGGAATTGGAAGCATGTCTTTTCCACAAGCTCCGGAGGAAGCTTGGCAAATACTCGGTGGATGGCGGCGATCACGCTGACTTTGGTGTTGGGGGTGGTCATGTTGGTGATGTTCTCGACGTATGACCAAACAAAGTAGTCCAGTGGATTCAGGTCAGGAGAGGAGGGTACCTTGTGAGAGAAGGATACAAAGTCAGAGCACTCCTGAAGCCAAGCCTGGGTCTCTTTGGACTTGTAAACTAGTGTCGAGTCCTGCTGACACACCCAGGGTCTGTCAGCGGCCACATGATTGCACCAACGGATCACCACATTCTTCAATACATCCAGATACACTTTGGTGTTGACTTTCAAGCCGACTTTGAAGATGTGAGGTGGCAGGATGTGGCCCTCACTTGAAGATACTGGCATCCAGGTCTAAAATGCACTAAAAATTGATGTTATTGTTTTTGTTTTTTTTCCTTTTTCACAAACGCCATGAATAAATAATTGAAGATATAAAGAGCTCGAAGCATAAAGCCTTTTTTTCCAAAATACTATATAACTCAAAATGGGTTGATGTACTGCAGAACAAAACAACCAAACCAATAACTATGAATAAATATTTGACGATACAAAGAACTTGATGCATAAAAACGTTTTCCAAAATTATATTAAATAACCCAAAAAGGGTTGATATGCCATAAGCAAAACAACCAAACCAATCAGCATGAATATATATTTGATGATATAAAGAACTTGAAATATGAAATCATTTTCCCAAATGACTGGATTTTACATTATATAACCCGAAAATGGTTAATATGCCATAAAACAATGTCACTAACTTGGTCATGGTTTAACTTAGAACTGATTTAATTTTGAAATATCTAGGCTAATGTTCAAGGTCAAGGTAATAGAAAAGGTGAAAGTCAAACTTTTGTTGATAACTTGTAAAGACTCACTATTTGGTCCATATTGTAAGTAATGATGTCTTACATTGAATATGACTTATATCTTAACCATGAAAAGTTTGGTCATGGTCGAAATTTTGATGGGATTTTCACTTCTGATTTTTCCAAATTAAGTATAGTATCTGTTCTGTTCTTGGCCAGTGAAGAGAGAAATAATTCTAGATTGAGACAATTTTCATTTTTGTCCCAGTTTGGAGTGCCCTTTTTGGAAAGCTGAATTTTCCCTATATTAAAACAACCTGGTTTATTAGTTTTTCTCATGAGCAGGCAAGTAAATTAAGAGAGAAGAAATCACACGGGACAAACCATGGGAGATAATGACGTAATTTTTTTTTTTTTTTTTTTGGTGGAGGGTGTGTTGGAAATTCTATTAATTTCTGCAAAACAATATTATTCTTTGAACTTAGATACTCTTCCCTTCCTCTGTTCCCATCTTTTTTTTTTTTTTTTTTTTTTTGACTCATGTTCACCCCTTACAAAGCATATCACTACTTGGACGTAAGGGCTATTATTTGGGGCCATGTCTAGGAAAGATTAACAATATATTTGTTTATGTTACATTTAAACTTCTGCATATCAGCACAGCCAGGGCAGCAGGTAGCAGAAAGGGAATTCCAAAATCTAGCTGTTCGAGGGAAGAAACCATTAAAATAGAAAGCTTTCTGGCATTTAGGAACATCAACAGTGAAGGGGGAGGGGAGATCTTATTGCTAAGCGGGTTTGTCAAGGATATGTACGTCAAGGGGGTACAAATGAAACGAGTTCATCAGAACACATTCCATTAAAATATTTGTAAAATAGGCACAATGATACAACATTGCAGCGATGGGACAGGGGTTGGAGCTTAGTTGATAAAGTGGGACCAATTAGATTGGCAATTCTTTTTTGAACCCTATCTAAAAGGAAGAGACTAGTGGTAGATGCACCAGCTCAGATGTGGCAACAATACTCCATGCATGTTTTTTTTTTTTTTTTTTTTTTTTGAAGAGCTCTTCTTTAAGGAAACAACAAAAAACAGATAAACTAACAATATTTTATTGAACAAGTGTCATTAGAAATCCCTTTCGATGTTTCCCTTACATATGTATGCACTCGCAGACATATCTCTGTTATATATAAAGTTAGGTGTGTGCACATGCTTATATATTTGTTTGCACAGAATTCAGTCCTTAATTAATTAATCAATTATTATGAATTTTGAAATATAGTTATTAGAAGTAAAGGTGAGTAATACAGGTTATATTTAGTTTATTTTTATACAAAAAGAGGCAAAGAACGGATGAAAATCCTTCGGGAAAATTCAGACATTTCCGATTTTTGTTTAAATTTAAATAATAGATATTTGACATCAATTAATAAATATTTATTATATTCGGTAGTTTTTGTAGTTTTGAATGTTTTAATAGCTATACTATTCCCATTTCAAAATTCGAATATTTCAGATTTGTATTGAATTTGACAGAAATTAAGAAAAATTTCCTGAATTTAAATTACTTCTCAAGACCACTTAAGCTTTAGTCTTAAATGTTAGACGTTTTCTAAGGATCAAAATCATGTAATGGATTCTGATCAAAATTGGAATAAGGATTATAGACATAAGGTTTACTCGCTTTATATCTTAATTTTGATCGTCGTAAGAATACATAAAAGGTGCAAATATTTTCCCCGTTTTTCTTGTTCAGGCAGATTGAAAAAAAATGTCTTTCAAGTAATAACCGTCTATACATTTCTTGTTTTTTATTCATAAAGTAGTTTTTCTTTTGGTTGACTTCTTTTGACTTGTAATAGACAATATTATTCTTTGAACTCAAATCCACGCTCCCTCTCTCTCTCTCTCTCTCTCTCTCTCTCTCTCTCTCTCTCTCTCTCTGGCTCTCCCTTTCTACCTTTGTGTTTATTTCTTCTTTTCTGCCTTTATGGAAACAAAAACCTCAGGATAATAACTATTCTATCCAACAAATGTCATTTTTAATCTCCTTTGATCATTATCTCACTCTTTCGCTAATATATATATATATATATATATATATATATATATATATATATATATATATATATATATATATATATATATATAAAATTTTAGTCATTCAATGAATTTAAAAATTTATGACATGAAATGTTTGAATTTCAAATCAAAAGATTTTTATTATTCTATGTAAGACAAAGAATACATTTCAAATATTATAACTCTTTATCCTTTAAAATTTCGATGTCTACCATCTCTTCAGAGGAGAAAATATTAGCAAATAGTTATAATGGTTTACACCTTATTTTCTAAAGTCAGTGAGACATGGAAAATCACAATTAAAAGTTGTTTAAGCATTTAAATCTCATAGAGTAAGGGAAGTTAATGAAAAGGATATAAAAATTCACATCCAAATTGTATGGTAAAATCCGAAGTGAATGTCTTTGATAGCAGTGTGGTAAAATGATTCAAACTGTATTTTGAGTAATCCACATCACAATGTAATGGTCTGAAGTTGAATGACTAAAATTTTATTTGTTTGCTCTATCTTGTATATCGAGCAATTATTATTTAGGTGGGGTAGTACTTATAGAATATTACTGCCAGTAATATCTTGTAAAACTTATAATCACAGGTTTCCATACCAGTTGATTGTTAGATAATTTTATTCTGAATTATATATATATATATATATATATATATATATATATATATATATATATATATATATATATATATATATACTAGCAAAAGTACCCGTCGTTGACTGGGTTCAAAAACAGCCTACAGAAAATGGACTCTGATTTATGAAAGTATGAGAGGTTATGAAAAGGAAGGGTTGTAAAGAGATAGCTTCGAATTTGGGGGTATCAAAACCAAAGCAAAATATGATGAAAGTAAAAATAAAATAGATAAACCCCATAATTTATTATACCATACCTGTTCACACTGAAACACTTATCACAATATTCTGTGGATCTATATTAAAAACCTTGTTAAACTTTGTGACATATTTACATTCTATGGAGGTCAGGCGCGAACGAACACCCCATAATTTTATTATACCATATTTCTTCAAACTGAAATATAATTATCAAAGTATACTTACACAGATAGATATGAAAAGTCTTTATTAAAATTTGTGCCTATTTCCATTCTATGGAGGCCAGGCGCGAACGCAGACCCCACACTTTTATTATACCATCCCTATTTAAGTTAAAACATACTTATCAAAGTATTATTATGTGCATCTATATCAAAAACACTTGTAAACGTTTGTTTCTAATTTTTAAATCTTTTATTTCCATACTTTGTGGACCAGGTGCGTACGCAGACCCCACAGTTTTAATGAATCATCATTATGCCAGATCAAACATACCCATTCCTGTGTCTCGATACATCTTCTATCATTATATGTGATCAGTTTTCTATAATAGTCAACCACATAGGAGCTTATTCGTGATCAGACGCACACACAGACGTTCAGCTTTATATATATATATATATATATATATATATATACTACAAAAATACCTGTTTCAGGATGGGTAAAATTTATTCCCCAAACACAACAGTTCAACATCACATTTATGTGCACGTGCGAATATCAAAATCAAGATATAAGAGCCAGGTACGTCCAAGGATGGAATACTGTTGCCACATCTGGGCAGGAGCTGCTAGAAAGGACTTGGCCTGCCTTGATAGAGTTCAAAATAGACTTCATAGCCTCGTAGGAGATGTCCTTTTCTCTTCCTTGCAACCTTTATCTCACAGAAGAGATGTTGCGAGTTTGTCTCTGATGTATCGTTATTTTCATGGAAAGTGTTCGAATGAGCTTCAATCTATGGTCCCCCCTCGCCAAACTTTCACAAGAAACACTCGTCTAGCTGTAAACACTATCAATAATTCCCTCCACTCTTTATCTGTGCCTAAACCTAAACGTAGATTCCATGAACAAAGCTTTTTTCTTAGAACTGCACGCCTGTGGAATTGTCTTCCGTTTTCCTGCTTTCCGGCTGACTACAATATGGTTGTCTTCAAGTCTAACGTAAATAAGTTCTTGATGAGCCGTTCCATATAAGTTATCAACTTTACCAAATTTTCATTACTAATGATTACTATAATGTCCAATTTCTACTGTACACTCTTTAACCCTTATCCTTGAGTGGCCTCTTGGCCTTGATAATGTGGTGAAGCCTATGTAAAAAAAAAAAAAAAAAACTAAACCTCATGTCTAGAATTCTCATTCCAATGTTGATCAAGATCAATTAAATGATTTTAATTTTAGAGAACGTCTCAAATTTAAGGTTGAGTCTGGTTTCATTGGCATCTAATGACAGTAGATCAAATTCAATACCAAGCTGAAATATGTACTTTTGGAAATATGAGTCTATGCCCCCCCCCCAAGGGACATGATTTTGAATGGGTCTCATTTCTTAATTTTCTGAAAAAACAAAATGAATGAAACTTTGGTGATAATTGCTTTATTGTGTTTACATTCACAATATTTGTATTATTTGTATTATTTGTATTATTTGGACGACTGTCCTCATCTTGAGTGTTATTTGGTTATTTGCATAACGTTTCGGCCAATGTGACCTACAACCTTCATCAAGTATATCTTGGGATCTTTCTATCAAACTTGGGAACCTGCACAGAATTTTGAATAGGCCCCTTTATTTAATTCACATTCCATGCTCTTGTTCCGGTAGCCATGACCATGTAAAAGTCGTAAATAATTCGCAATTTACTAATTTATGGCTCACAAACTTCATACTAGAATTGTCCTTAAGAACTCGTGACGTAATGGATAAAGTAAATTCTGTTGTAAGTAAATTCTGTGACACTTTTCTGGTTCAATCCTCAGTGCAGATGATACTAAGAATACAACTGTGAATTACTTAAGACTTCTACACGGTCATGGTTAATGGAATGAAAACATGCTACTCTTGTGGATTAATAATAAATGGAAATTCTGTACAGATTCCCGAGTTTGATCGAAAGAATCTGACGTTTGGCAAGATATACCTGAATAAGGTTAGAGGTTACGTTGGCCCAAACGTTGTGCAAATAACACTCTAGATGAGAACAGTAGTCTGAATAATCCAAAGAATACTAATTATCAATCTTTATCTAAAAAATTAAGAAACATAATATCCATAGTCTTTTCATTCTTTTTCGTTATTCAAGATGGCCACTTTTGTATTTTCTATACCATTCACTTATAAAGGCTATGCATGTTAATAATGGCATGAGAAGAAATAACTGGACACATGTGTATAGAACCAGAACTTTTTGTTGACTGACTGCTATAAGTAGTGTTAGTATGGAAGTGGGGGTTGCAGTTCATTCAAATGAGGTGTAGTGAACAAGGGAGATAACTACTGCTTGACTATATACAACAGTCAGCATTTGGCTTTGTGCATTTCTTGAGGCAAAAATTCATCAATGACATGCTTACTAACCGACTGAAGTATGGCTCTGACTTTATCCCTGACTTCTTCCTTCTGTTCTGTGATGGTCCAGAGTATCCATGTGTAACTATGTCTTTAAGATAGCCAGAGAGAAAGGAATTTAAAGTTAATGTCTGGGCTGTAATGTACCCAGCTACGAATGTGTAATGTTTCATTCAGTTTTACAAACTGTCGAGGCAATGTGACGTTTTTACCACACCATTGAGAGGTGACGGTGGTTTAATGCTTAATTACACGACACAGGCTAAAGACCTGGGCGTTCCACGTTCAAATGCAGTTCATTCCACAAAAATCACTTTCACTTAGGATGTTGGCAACCTTCATGTGGTCCCTCCCGTAATCCCTGATGTCTTTCTAGAAAGAATTCTCGCTAGAAAAATATCGGGGAAACCAATGCCAACAATAGAATCTTCGGATTCATACAATATGAATGAATGAATGAATGAATGAATGACCACACCATCATCAAAGATCTCTTGGCATTTTCCCAAATTTCACAAGCATTTTTTAGTACTTAGCCGAAATATATGTAACGCATTTCTCCTGCGAAATTAATATTGCTCGTCAGCTGCTTGTTTCATTCATCACTGCGTTTCATAAATGATTTCATTTTTTCAGAATACTAATTAATGCTCATTACTTTTGAATAACGTTCGCATACTTTAAGCAGTTTTGCTCTGTTTAAATCATAGCAGATAGGCGATCGTCATACACTGGCACATGTATTTATTTGGTTTGAATACAATTTTTTTAAATTTTTTTTATATAGCTTGCAAGTGACGGAATAAAGAAAGACCACAGTCAATCTTACCTGGACAAAGCAAACTATACCTTTGAGAAGAAAAATGGAACAGAGATTGTACGGAGGATGAAAATAAAGTTAGGAGAATATTTCAGAAAAAAGAAAAGAGCGGCAAATGTAAGTTCATCATTTTGTCTTTAGAATTTCTTTTGTACATTTTTCCTTTTCTATTTTTTGTTAAAAATATTTCAACCCTAATTATTTCAAGAGTTTGATTTTAAGGATTTTTATTAAAAATATTCAACATTATTTCTAGAGTACGATTTTAAGGGTTTTCATTAAAAATATTTCAACATTAATTATTTCAAGAGTATGATTTTAAGGGTTTTCATTAAAAATATTTCGACATTAATTATTTCAAGAGTATGATTTTAAGGGTTTTGTTAAAAAAATATTTGAACATTAATTATTTCAAGAGTATGATTTTAAGGGTTTTGTTAAAAAAATATTTCAACATTAATTATTACAAGAGTATGATTTTAAGGGTTTTCATTAAAAATATTTCGACATTAATTATTTTAAGAGTATGATTTTAAGGGTTTTGTTAAAAAAATATTTCAACATTAATTATTACAAGAGTATGATTTTAAGGGTTTTCATTAAAAATATTTCGACATTAATTATTTTAAGAGTATGATTTTAAGGGTTTGCGGTTGTGTAGAAAGGATGAAGATTGCTTGTTCAACTTTATCATTGATTGCTTATTTTTATTTATTTGTTTATTTCATTTCTTAATTTGTTTGTTTATTTTTAGAGACTGGCAAATAAAATCCGAGATCTTTATGATGAAATTGCTTTCAATTTTGAAAAATATCCTACACCCAACACACTGTCGGAACTTTCCCCTGATGTATACCTGGATTCCGATATTCCATCCAAGCTCCCAGAATTAAATTTTAATCCGTAAGTATATTCATTTTTTAATTTGGGACACGTTTCTGGAAGTACAATTGATTATCGCCATCTTTGTTTCATCAAATTGTTGTCAGTTTTAACGGCACCGTTGATCTCTATCTATCTATCTAGCTAGCTAGCTAGCTATCTATCTATTATATAAAAGTCAATTTGTGTGTGTTAGTTCCTTGCAAATTTAACACAAAGCTAATTTATATGTCTGGCAGTGTTCTTAGATATGTTTTGTATGGAAATTCATCCGATAAGTATCGAAAATAGAAAAAATCCAATCTTAAAAAGTCTTCCTTTTCTTATAGATAAAAAGGAATTTTTACAGGGGTATATTTTTCGTTACACTAGTGCAACCTTGGTCGGTGTTACATAAAATTTTCCACTGTATAAATTCTTTTTTTTTTATCTAGAATAGAAGAAAGACTATTTTTAACATCGTAAGCCCAAATATCAGCTGACATGATATTCTAAACAAACACAGGCGAAATTTTATGACCGACATTATCATTATTATTTTTTTAATTATTTTATTTTATTTTATTTATTTTTTTGCAAATTATTCCTTGTATATAATATTTAATAGAGGATTGATTCTATAATACATACGTACACAATCTGCATAAATTAAAATATCATGTTTAAGCGTATAGTCCGATCGGGCAATGCTGGGCATCCAGCTGGTTTTATAATAATTTCATGCAAAAGGTTTACAAATTGAAAGTGAAACTGAATGTAAATATAGAAGCATATTACATTGTCCTTTTCAACTTATTTACTCTTGGCCACCTCAAATCAGGCATACTGCCACTTCAATGTAAGGAGTAACTATTTGGGATCATGTCTACAGAGGCACTATCTAGGGAGTTGAGCAGCAAGATATCTGTTCACATTACATTTAAACTTCTGCATGTTAGTTCACTCAGGGAAGCAGGAAACAGGAAGGGAATTCCAAAGCCTAGCCGTCTGAGGGAAGAAGCTATGAAGTAGAAAACTTTCCAACATCTAGGAATCTCTATGGTGAAGGAGTTGATTTTGCTGCTTGTCGGGTTATTTCTTCATGCACCTTTTCTATGGTGATGAGTTCAATACTAGCGATTGGCTGAAACAATTGTACACAAATATTACTAATAAAACTCTGATTTTTTTAAAATGAACAATATATATATATATATATATATATATATATATATATATATATATATATATATATATATATATACTTTGGATTATATAAATATATGCATGTAACATATATACATATTTTCCAATTTTCACATTTAATTAAGTTCCATGAAAACGCCTTTACACTTTCAGAGCATATATATCGGCAGTGAACATTCCAAAGGCAAATACATATCTATTCTTATTTACATGTGTTTCTTTGAATGGTGGAAAAACACAAAACAACTCATCAGAGACAGTTTATATGTTCCTTGGAAAAACAAAACAGTTGTATATATATATATATATATATATATATATATATATATATATATATATATATATACGTTGCGTTTTATTTTTTATTACTGTATCTTTCTGTTAAGTTACATTATTGTTTCAGCTACCTGGCCGTTTTTTTTTGGCCGTCTGTAGCTTCCTCAGACTTTTACAGAAATGTTCGTTATGATGGGATTTCTGTAAAAGTCTGAGGAAGCTACAGACGGCCAAAAAAAAAACGGCCGGGTAGCTGAAACAATAATGTAACTTAACAGAAAGATACGGTAATAAAAAAAAAATAAAACGCATATTTGCTCTACAACAGTATTGAGCACTTCCTTCAGTTTTTACTAATTACCATTTCTACTATATATATATATATATATATATATATATATATATATATATATATATATATATATATATATATAATCATTACAATAATAATTTCTAAATTTTAAATACCTACAGACTCTAGTGTTTCATCTTTTTAGGAATCATCAGTGCCGGGTGACACGATTACTACAGGCCAGGAGATGCGAACCCGGCCACGAAGCCATCTCTGACTCCATTAGCAAGGAACAAACCTCGCGGCCAATCTCAATCTCAAAATATCTCTTAAATTTTAACATTTATTTTTTAGATGTCGTAAAATCTGGCTATAGCGATCTAATGATTATAACATAACCGCAAGAAATATCGTTGAAATTTAAACATTTATTTTTAAATGTCAAGACGTCCGTCCATAGTGATCTAATGATTATAACATCATGATGTGCACATGTGAGCTTAAGTGACCGACTTTCATTTCAACTTGAAAGTTTCTTAAAGGGGCTGACATAATTATTTACTACAATAATTATTAAATACCTACAGACACTAGTGTTTCATCCTTTCGGGAATCATCACTGCAGGGTGTCATGATTACTACTGGTCGGGAGATTTGGACCCGACTATGAAGCCATATCTGACTCCATATATATGTGTGTGTGCGCTCGCGCGTGTGTGTGTGTGCGCGTGCACGCACGCGTGTGTGTGTGTGAAAGTTTTTGCTTTTCACATCTTTATCATTCATCCAGCGCAGCAGAATTTGTAGTGTAATTCAAATCTTGTCAGTAGCTGAATACTTGATGCTTCGGCAAGGCTATCAAGGGACTTTATTTTTATCGTGACACCATCAGTGCAGGTTGGGAGATTCGAACCCGGCCACGAAGCCATCTCTGACTCCATTAGCAAGGAACAAACCTCACGGCCAATCTCAACCGCGTGAAATAACGTTGAAACATTTATTTTTAAATGTCGTACAATCCGTCCATAGTGATCTAATGATTATAACATCATGATGTACACATGTGAGCTTAAGTGACCGACTTTCATTTCAACTTTAAAAGGCTCAAATGCTCAACAATAAGAACCGAGTTTCTTAAAGGAGCTGACATAATTATTGCAATAATAATTTTCTAATACCTACAGACACTAGTGTTTCATCCTTTCAGGAATCATCAGTCTCTCTCTCTCTCTCTCTTTCATATATATATATATATATATATATATATATATATATATATGCGTGTGTGTGTGTGTGTGTGTGTGTGTGTGTGTGTGTGTGTGTGTATTGCTTTATAATATTTGAATATTAATGCCTCCAGATAACTGGGTCTGTATGCATAAATTTCTCTAGTTTTCTTTAAATTATTTTTTTTATTTGTTTTATCTTGTTCCAATTTTTCATATTCCTTGAAGGCACCATTTTGTACTACCAACTGCAAAGTTTTTCGAAGTCAATGATCTCTGGGTAACAACCAACCGGAAAATCAATTCCCTCTCATGTCTTTCACAAATAATCAATGTTTTGCGTGAACAGAAAAGAAAGAAAGAAAGAAAAATGGTTGAAAAAAAAATATGAGAAAATTATTAAAAATGAAAAGAAATAAGATTAAATGATGATGACGACGACGATGATGATGATGATGATGATGATGATGAAAAGAAAGTCAAAAAGAAGGACGAAAAGAAAGGGGACATTGAATAAAGATGGAAAAATACTAGAAACGAAAGAGAGAAGAAAGGAAATAATGATTGGATAAACGTAATAGCAATCATCGAAGAAATATGTTTAGTTGCTTAGTTTACAGCGCATCAACCCCTTTTTTTAATGCAGAATCCAGTATTTTTTTAAAAAAGATTTTATGCTTTAAGTTCTTTATATCTTAAAATGTTCATTCTTCGGGTTTGATTTGCTTGTTTTGTTGAGGGAAATTATTTTTTTTTGTTTGGGGTTTTGCAGAACATGATTGAGTTTTGCAAAGGGAAAAGAGGAAACAATAACATCAATGCTTATTGCATTTTAGATCAGTATCTCCAGACAACCTGCTGATCTGGTAGCACCAGATATAAAAAAAAAAAAAAAATAAAAAAGCATTTAGAAAAAGAAGGTTTATATTTAATATTGAAGAGATACAAGAAAGAGAGAAAGACAGACAGACAGATAGAAAAGGAGAGAGAGAGCGGGGGGGGGGGAATAAAGACAGAATATAAAAGAATCAGAAAGAAAGAACAACGTCAACAATAAAATGATTAAAATAGAAAGAGGAAGAAAATGAATTAGTTAAAAGAAAAAATGAAAACAAAAATATACGATTAAAAGAAATCTTTATAGTCTTGCAGATCAGTAATAATAAAGTTAGTTAACAAAAAGTATATTAGCAAAAGTGTGTTACAGAAGTACACATCATAATTCTGGGTGAGTTCATTATTCAATAAAACTAAAGAGAAAGAAAAAAAAGATCATTAGAAAAATAATGTAATAAAATAAAAGACATAACAAAATAAAAAAGAAAAGAAATGAATGCGATAAAATTAATAAAAAAGAAAAGAAAAGCAGAAAAAAAAACCCACGAAAAATGCCAATAAGGAAACAAAGAAATGAAGAAGAAAAGCAAGGAGAAAACAGGATAAATACTTTAAAATAAAGACAAAAAAATAACAATCGCTTTGGTGTATAGCCATGTAGAGAGGAATTGCCCTCAGTAACACAAGAAATAAAGAAAATCTGAAGATCATATATAAATAACTATACAAATATATATATATATATATATATATATATATATATATATATATATGTATTCCAATACAAGTATTAATGTTTAGATTTATCCCAAACAAAAATAAAAAAAGCTCGATACGAAAGTAAGGAGTAGAGCTTAATACCAATAATGGAGCGAAATAAGAATATTTTAACGCTTTTCTTTATTGGAGGTATACTGTCGAAAAATAAATTTTTACATGTAAATCTCCGGTTTACAGTTTTTATTTATGCTTATGGTATATATATATATATATATATATATATATATATATATATATGGCTCACACACCAAAACCGAATTTAAGGACATGCTAATTAAAAACACCGCCGTTTTAGCCGTTTCACACTGTGATCTACGCCTCCCAATTATTGAAGCTCTACTAATCCGTATGAAAACAAAAACAACCATCAATCAGGCTGAATATGAAGGGGAAGACACGCGTAAGTGCTTTGAAGTATTTTAAACGATTTTAAGCGTCATTTCATTAAATTGACTAACGCAATTTTTTTTTTTTATATCCCTCGCCTTACGACGACTTATGGAAGTCGAAAACGTTCGCGAATACGGCAAATTTCTTTTCATATTCGAGCAGAATGTTCGAACACTAGCCCAAAAAAATAAAAATAAAACAGGAATTGCCCCTATTCTTCAATGAAACACACATTAGAGAAAAAATGCTACCTATATATATATATATATATATATATATATATATATATATATAGTCCTGGTCAAATTAATAAGACCACTTAAGAAAGTAAGCGTTTACGCATATTATCGAATTTTTAATCAAACAAATGGTTGAAACCATTGCCAAAAGGGAAAATATAATGGGAGAAAATGAAATCTGCTTCATTCGAAACCTTAAACCGGATCTAATAATTATTTAAAAAAAAAACATTTTCACTTGGTCAAAATGATAAGACCACTGATAATTTATCTAACAAAAGGCAATTATAAATTACTAAAAAGGGTCTCGGTATTTAGTATAGCCTTCATTATTACGAATTACTTCAAAAATTCTCTTCGGCATGCTTGCGACTAAGTTTTTTTATCAGTTGCGAAGTAATTTTACCCATGTACTTAAAACTGAATCAGAAAGTTCCTTTATCGAATCATACCTAGTTTCATCCTTGAACACTTCTTTTGCCATCCATCCCCAAAGATTTTCAATGGGATTGGGGTCCGGAGAACATGCTGGATGATCTAACAATTTTATAATATTTGAAGAAAAGTATTCTCGTGCTTGTCGAGAAGTGTGTATCGCAGGGGTGTCTTGCTGGAAAATCCAATTTCTTCCACACAGACGTGGACCTTCGGTCCTGATAGAAGCATTTTCAAGCATTGAAATGTACTTCAATGATGTTTACCGGCCTTTCACTACTTGCAACTTTAGGGTCCCAACTGACGAGAAAGTATCCCAGATCATTAAAGACCCTCCTCCACTATGGCGAGGTGAAAAAGTCTCTTTGAGCAAATTTTTATCATGCCAATAGTGTTGAAATCCATCTGGACCATCTAGATTATACTTTTTCTAATCGGAGAAAATTACATTTTCCCACTTCTCTTCATCCCAAGTCTGGTATTTGGCAGCATATTTACGTCGGTTAGTTTTGTGCTGTTCAACAAGACATGGTTTCTGCAGTCGCTTTAAATGATTGAAACCCTTCATTTTCAGATGCCTTCTGATGGTTTTAGGACTACATTCTGCTGCTGTTTGGTTTTTCAATCGACTTGAGCTCATACTGGAGGGTTTTTTTTAACTTCTTCTGATATGGCGATCCAGTGATGGGTTATTTTTTTTTTTTGGTCGACCTGGACTCTTTTTGTGCCCATATTGATCTGGGTTCCTTAAAAAATTTGTGATGACCGTTTTGCTACGATTCACTTAGTTTGTAATGGATCTATGGGAGAGTCCACCCCTATTAAGCTCAAAGATCCTTCCTCTCTCAAACTTTGATAATGGTTTCCCTTTTGTCATTTATAATTTAGTAAGATGTTTTTAATCCACTAACAAGTTGCTTTTAGTAACATAGAAAGCTTTTCGTATTCATTTTTTTTTCAAAACTAGCCGATTTTATTAAAGTGGTCTTATCATTTTGACCAGGTGAAAATGTTTTTTTTTTTTTAATAATTATTAGATCAGGGTTAAGGTTTCGAATGAAGCAGATTTCATTTTTTTTTTTTCGATCATATTTTCCCTTTTGACAATGGTTTCAACCATTTGTTTGATTAAAAATTCGATAATATGCGTAAACGCTTACTTTCTTAAGTGGTCTTATGATTTTGACCAGGACTATATATATATATATATATATATATATATATATATATATATATATATATATATATATATATATATATATATATATATATTATTTACTATAATAATTATTAAATACCTACAGACACTAGTGTAAACATCCAGTTGCTTTGTAAATTACTACAAGCATAATTGGTCAGAAATACAACAGCTGTATTCTTATTATTTTTACAGGATGTTCTGCGTCGATCCATATGTTTCAAGACCATTTAAAAACATTTTTTTTATTTTGACTTCGCAAGATGAATATCCAGTTCTCTGTACGTTATTACAAAACAATAAAACAACAAAAAGATAGAAGAAAAAGAAAGACGGAAATAAAGAAAAAAAAAAGAGAAAGCCTAAGAAAAAAGAATAAGAGAAAAGGAGTGAAAATCAATTTGATCTATACGTCTGATCTTTTGTTACTGTTTTTGGCAGTTAGCAATGCTTTTTGATTTCCAATTCCCGACTCTTGTGTCAGCAGAATGAAGTTGAACAAAAGAAAATAACGCCGGCGCTCTTGTTCTCGATAAATATACAAATGCGATTGACACAAACACAGAGAACACGCACACATGTATGCAGACTTAAACACACTTACACAGAAATTCACAAACTCACATCCACACTGACCAGTGATAATAGCTTGGTAATAAAACTAAAGCTTTCTCAATTTTCTGTGAATCAATTTCTGAACATTTTTTTACAGAATATCTGGACCATTCTGGCAACATTTTCTTGCTAGAAGTGACACTTATAGTATTATATAAGGATAGTTCAAAAAGTAACGTCTCCTTTTTTAACTAAAAAAAGTTGAAGAGCTACGAGTACATGAGTGGTGCCATTAAAACGAGCGATATTTTGTGCTCTACAATTTATTTTCCTACATAGTTACTATCATTCTCAATACACTTTTGCCATCAATGAATGATGGCTGTGCATGGACGTCCGGGGCGAGCTTTGTAATACGAGGGTCATTCCAAAATTAAAGCCTCCTACACTTTTAACTTTAAAAGAAATTTTGAAGTTGAAGAGCTACGAAAACGAGAGTGGTGCCTTTAAAACGAACGTCATTTTGTGCTCCAGGATTTATTGTACATAGTCATCACCATTCTCAATACACTTTTTCCAGGAATTCAATGACACATTTCTGCTTCTGATGTATATCCATGACAGAGGTTGCTTTCTCAGTGTCTCACCGTCAATATTTGCAAATAGATGTAAAATTTTCAGATCATGAATTCATAAATTCAGTCGTCATAACAATGCAATTTGCCCGGAACAGTGCGTTTCTATTGTTCTATTATTTTTAGGAACTTCCAATCACTCTGTTGCCTCCATTAAATTCAAAACAAAGGTCAGGGAGATCTCAGGTTTTCTTTTCATTTGCAGGGTGTATCGATAATCAAGAGCTGATCAGAATAGCTTTAGATCTTTCAACTCTGAAATTCCTGCACATCACATATTCAGAAAGAATGTTTCCTGCGTCTCCTCTGATAAATCTGATTGGTTAGTCGTTAGTATTGAAAAGTTCCAACAGAAACCAAACAGCCAACTATAGTACACTTCAGAGTGTGCTGTTGTCGTTACTTTTAAAACACTATTTCTATTGCTGTCAACGAAATAAATGTCTTAAAACCAAAACCTTCTCTAAAACTACCCGCAAATGAATTTATATCGAAGAGTTCTAAGCTCGATGTGTTAAATACAGAATTGCTAAGTGGAAACTTGCTGATGGATAACTTTGAGGAACAAGGTACCGAATAGATGTAAGACTTCTATTCCAACCAGCATTAATGGACTAAAGATGATTTCCTTAGTATTTAGTAATTATTGAAGATTTAATTTTAATGCAAGATGGAGCCCCTCCACAATACTGTCACAAGCACTAATAGTTGACTAAATTTCATCTCTCAACATTGTGAGGTACCTCCGCACTTTGCTATTGTTGTTTGTGAATAGCTAAATGCCCAATTCCATGGAAGATGGATGGGTCATCACAGTTTGTATGAATAGCCGACCAGAAGTCCTGACTTAACGCCCTGCAACATTTTTCTCTGGGATTGGCTGAAAGAGCAAATCTACTCAACCAAACCAAGAAATTTATAAGAACTTGAAGGGTAAATATGTAAAGTTAAAACTAGATTTCCACAAAAGTTTCTTGTGAAATCAGTTGATGTGATTCCTGGTCGACGTGAAAAGCTGATGATGAATGAAGGCGCTTATATTGAATTTTAAATAAAATTCCATGCATTATATCATTTCTTCTCATATTCATTAATTCTATAAATTATATTTCAAAAAAATTTTTTATGTTTTTTAAAATAAGGAATTTTCTTTTTAATCGCCCTATAGAACATAATACTGGAGTTATGCCATCTGTTTTCTATACATTGTGTATATAGTTGTTTAAATAACATTTAAATGTTTAAAATGTTTCCTGCTTCTTTCTCTTTTTCTTCTGCTTACAATATATTTGTACTTAGCATTTTTGTTTTTCTGAAAACAGGTATTTTCGGCAATCAGTCAGTCTAAATAAGTCTACGATAAAAATTCCAGATGAAGTACCAAGAGATGAACTAAACACTATCAGAACAGTCTTTTATTCAGCCGGGTTGGATACAGTCTTCAAAGCTAACATGGCCGATGACCCTTTACTCAGGTAAGATATTTTCTAATCTCTCTATATAAAAAAGACAGTTGTCTGCATGTATGTAT
Organism: Euprymna scolopes; assembly: GCF_053919585.1. Taxonomy (NCBI): domain Eukaryota; kingdom Metazoa; phylum Mollusca; class Cephalopoda; order Sepiida; family Sepiolidae; genus Euprymna; species Euprymna scolopes. The sequence continues at coordinate 106,671,867 of NC_136492.1, forward strand.
GTGTGTGAAAGTAAAAACTAGAAAACAAAAACCAGAAAGTTTGTATATCATTGATCAGCGTTACCCTGACATTATATATCTATATTATCTAACATTATATATATATATATATATATATATATATATATATATATATATATATTCATTATATGGGGATCAACTGGGTCAGGTTTCGTCAGAAGTCAATTTTTCAGTACTACTACATACCAATTTGAAAAAGAAAATACCAACTCGTTCTTCGACGAATCTTATATATAAAGGCATGTTGTCTGCGTGTGTATGTCGAGAGAGGAATGAACTTAGTTGAAAAACCGAAGGGGTAACGGATAGGGAAGGGGAAACGGAGGAGGGAAAAAGAGAGAAAAATACAGAAATGGATAGAGAGAGAGATAAAAGTTTTAATAGATATATTTAAAATTTTTGTCCTGAGAAACGCCAGGAAGCCCTGCTAGGCTATCTATATAAAACAAGGATGTATAACAAGATTGCTTCTGGGGTGACGATGCTAATTTTAACTAAAGATGTGCAAGGTGGAATTTGGAATTTAACGAAGAATGTGTTCATGGAATTCGATCTGCAATATTGTGAGATTCGTATTATTTGTATCATTTGGACTATTGTTCTATCATGAGTGTTATTTTCACAATGTTTCAGCCGATATAACCTCTGACCTTCTTCAAATGTATCTTTTGGAACTCATGAACCTTTCTGTTGAACTCAGAAATCTTCAAAAAATTTTACAAGCACTCATGACGTAATGGATAAAATCCTATGTAAGTATAATTCAAAGTGGCCTTCTTCTGGAGAGTTAAGGCTCAATCCTCAGTGTAGGCAATACTCAGAATACAATTATGAATTAGTTAAGACTTCTACTCGGTTATGGCTGACAGAACGAGAGCATGTTACCTCCATGGATTAAATAAAGGATTCCATTCAAAATTCCACACAGATTTCCGAGTTCAATAGAAAGATTCCTGAGTTCGATAAAAAGATTCCTGAGTTCGACAAGAGACATCTGAAGGAAATCGGAGGTTACACCGATCGAAACATTGTGAAAATAACAAAAGTCCAAATAATATAAATAATATAAATATATTGAAAAATAAACAAAAGTCATTTGTATGTTGATTAAGAGGGTGACGGTGGCTAAGTAATTAGCGACATGGATTGAAAACCAAAGTGTGCCAAGTTAGTTCCACAGAAACACTTTTATCAAACTCACAAATTACCTTGTGTAAAACCTACTAGAGAGGAGGTATTTTTCTTTTTACAAAGGAATCACCACTTATCAAGGCTCAGAGATCACTCGAGGATAAGGGTTAATATGCATACAGTGGTCAATGGGACAATGTTGTAGTAATTGTTAGTGGAAATTTGGTAAATTGGATTACTTAAGGGGAACGGGTCTTCAAGAACTTGTTTACATTGGACTTGAAGACGACCATATCATAGTCAGCTGGAAAGCAGGCTAATGATAAACAGTTCCATAGGTGCACAGTTCTAAGAAAAAAACTTTGTTCATTGAATCTACGTTTAGGTTTAGGCACAGATAAAGAGTGGGGGAAATTATTGATAGTGTTTTCAGCTAGACGGGTGTTTCTCATGAAAGATTGGCGAGTGGGGGGCATAGATTTGAGCTCAGACAAGCACCTGCCATAAAAATAACGATAAAGCAGAGACAAGCTCACAACGTCTCTTCTGTGAGAAAGAGATTGCAGGGAAAAGAAAAGAGCATCTCCCACTAGGATACAAAGTTTATTTTGTACTCTGTCAAGACAGGATAAGTTGCTTCTAGCAGCTCTTGCTCAGATGTGAAAACTACTCCATCCTTGGACATACCTGGCTCTTATGGATAGAGAATTGCATCAGCAGTGAGATATTTACTAGATTGAAAGAAGAACCCCACCATTTATCCAGCGACCTTGTCAACAGATTTGATGTACGTGTTCCATTTCAGATTAGGAGTAAAGGTCAAGTCCAGGCGCTTTTCAATTGATGCCAGATGGGGATCAGAATGTTGATGATGTAAAGATAAAAGTTTGGTTTTAGATGCATTAAAAGTAACCAACCACCTCTTTCTCCATTGTATCATATGCTGAAGATCAGAGGAGAGAGAATCAGAGAGAACTTGATCGTTTATGGTTTTTGATGTAATGCCATAGATGGTAGGGTCGTCAGCATAAATGTCTACGAATGATCTAAGGGTGTGATTTGGAAGATCATTGATGTAGATTAGGAAAAGAGTTGGGCCCAGGATGGACCCCCGAGGGACTCCAGCATTAATACTATGAGCTTCTGATTTCTGTCCATCAACCACTACTCTTAGGAACCTATCAGAGAGAAATGATTTAATAATTGTGAAGATATATCCAGCTATACCGTAACTGGAGATCTTGTGAAGTAAACCTTTATGCCATACTCTATCAAAGGCCTTAGATATGTCAAGAGCAACTGTCCTAGAAAGGAAGCCTCTATCAAGAGATTCGCTAATCCTTTGAGATATAACTGTAAGCACATCTGCTGTCGATCTAGCAGAATGGAAATCATATTGTATGTCACTAAGAAGGTTATTTTTGCTGAGGTGGTTGACTACTTCTCTATTTAACACAGATTCCAGTAACTTATTCATGATGCACAGGAGACTTATAGGTCTGTACTGAGAGGAGATGGCCGATCACCTGAATTTTTTAATACAGGACATACAGACAAGGTTTTTCAGGGTGTTGGTAACCAATTCTCCTTAAGACAACGCTTAAACAGCTTTGTAAGTATGGGAGCTAGTTCTGGTTGAAGCTTTTTCAGTACTATAATAGGAATGCCATCAAGGCCAGTTTGGGAGATATTAGCTGCAGTATCAGAAAACCTCGGAGCGGATTTGATAACTGGATTGCAAGGAGGTTTTCAGCATTTTCTCTCATTAGGTGAGTGGGCAAGGTGAGGCGAGGGGGGTTTCGGAGCTTCCACAGTACATAAATTAGAAAAGTGTAAGAAAACATTTAACCTCAAATAAAGTGAACGATGAAAATTCCTATTGTGTTTTATTTATTTATTTATTTATTTTTTTATTCGTGTCTTTAATTGTGAATCAGTTTTTTTTGTTTTTTTTTAAAGGATGTTTCTAGAAATGGAGGAGCATTCCTTAAATGTGTTGTGGCCTGATCAACATATTCTTTGAAGTGATCTTTTCTTAAAATTATTGAACAAAATTGAAACAGATGAAGAACTGGCGAACTTTATCACCGGAGATAAAACTTAGATTTGCCTGAGTCAAAAAAAAATTAAAAAAAAAAAAGACAAAACAATATTAGCATTTACAGTAAATTTGCTCTCATAACATTTTAAAATGCAACAAAAAGAGATTTGGGTGACGAAAGAAACGAATTATACAAACATTAAATATTCATGTTTGATAAAAATATTTATATATATGACGTCTAATTAAACTTTCAATTTAAATAATGAAATTTTACAGAAAATAAAGTAATACTCCACGTTATGTTAAGAAATATAACTTCAGCAAAGCCCTCTTCACCCTCCAATGGTACATAAAAGAGTATGAGAAAAGATTCCCTAAGTTTCCACACATTTCCGGTACTCCCCACCTCTTTCGATAAGCTTTGAAAATTAGTTTTCATTATCGCAATAGCCGTTTACCATTGATTATTTTTTGGTAGCGACCATTCGTCTTCAATTATTATTATTATTATTATTATTATTATTATTATTATTATTATTATTATTATTATTATCATCATTATTATTATCATTATTATTATTTCTATTGTTATTATTGCTATTGTTATTATTATTAAAGGTGGCAATATTTTGGATCAATCCATGGACCAATCCGAATGTTTCCTGGTCGAGAATGGGGAATAAACTTTGCGGGTTTCTACAACGACTACGATCCCAGAACCCGTCCATGGTACATTGCCGCAACCAGTGGACCGAAAGATGTTGTTATAATCATTGACTGCAGGTAATTTTTGCAATTTATGTATACATAAAATTATTTCATTAAAAATAAAGCCACTGAAAAGTTGGTCCAGCTAAAATTTGATTAAAAAATTCTAATAAAGAAAACAATTTTCTAGTTTTCTTCATAATTTTGAAGAGAATAAATAATGTAATTGTTCACTCCAGTGAATAATATTTTTTTTTTTAATTTTTACTGTGAGAGTAATTAATTATAGTTGTAATGTACTACTTTTTAGTATGTAAAGAATCAATTAATTAATTAATTAATTTGAACTCTGTATGGTCGATAAGGAAGAATCTGGAAGGTCTGAATGGATCATACTGGCATCCATAAAAACGTCAGTTGAATTTCAAGATTTTTAATTGCTCTATCTTGTATATTGAGCTTTCTGTTATTTTGATAGGTTCTAATATCAACATAATATTTATGTTTGTAATTTTATATATATATATATATATATATATATATATATATATATATATATATATATATATATACCTAGCTATCAGCTTTGGAGTATTCTGCTGAATAATAAAAACTTTTTGTAAATTTCTGTTTTACATCTCTGTTCTTATTATATATATATATATATATATATATATATATATATATATATATATATATATATATATATATATATATATCTTGTGTTTACAGTTTATCAATGAAGGGTCAGAAATTTGAAATCGCCAAAGCTGTTGCGAAAGTCGTTATTAGTACGCTGACCAAACAAGATTATGTGAATGTGATCTGTGCTCGAGCCAGTCATTGGGATGAAGTTGGCAAGTAAGTAAATCGTTATAAATTATAATTCTAACCTTAAGCCTAACCCTAAGCCTAACACCTTGCTAGTTGGACTCACAAATTCATAGAATTGAAATATTCACGAAAATCTATCTCTAAGATAGGTATCTATTCTATGCCTAGTTTAAAAATAACGTTCAAATTAAACCTTTCATCTGTATAAAATAATGTGGATTCTATTTCAGTATAAAACAAAATCTAATTCATTTCCACTAACTCAATTATGACAGCAGTTGAGAAAAATGGGTTTAGTGTGACATCATATCTTACACTCAAACAGACTTTATACATTACTAGCAAATGTACATGGCATTGCCCGGTATAAAAATGAAGCCAAAAAAACAAAAAAACGGATAGAATATGAGACATGTGCATGCGAGTATTATGTTTTTTTTCTAAACAGTTCAATTCTTCTAAGTAAAAAAATATACTCGAACTGAGATCGAAACCAAAACCTAAAGACAATGAGTCAAGTACGATAACTATTAGGCCAGCTTGACACGACCTTTAAAAAATGTTTTCAAACGTACTTATTCTTAATATAAAGAATCTTTCATATGAACGATTTGCGTATGCACAGTTGTCAAACAGTTGACAAACAGATAAAAATTTGATGACCCCCCCCAAGTACCAAATTTTTCAATTTTGACCCCTTAGCAGCCCTTTTTTCCGGATGAAAACCGATTAAAAGTTTCCCACATGTCTGCATACCCTATATATCAAATTTCAAATCTGTAGATCAAACATTTGTTGAGTATATAAGCTGAGAGTTGTCCTTACATGCACATACATTCTCACTTTTATAGATAAATAGATAAGAAGAATTATTTCATACCAAATTCATAAAATCTACAGCGAGTTATTGTCAAAGAAATTAGACACATTTGATTCCAAATGCCTAATAAAAATTGTAAGTGTTGGACGTATTGCTGTTGCATAGTTAAAGTAATTAACCTGAAACAGAAACTACTTCACAAGCATAAATTATGTATAATGACTAACAGATGGAACCCAAGTAAGAATATAGACATTTATTAACAAAACATAACAGAGCAATACAAATGTTCATAACTCACCCACTGGGTGGAGACCTCTATCATTGATAGGATGGATATGTTCTGCCAATGTAAGGCTTGTATCTAACATGGAGGATAAGTATGTTCTACCCAGTGAGGTTGCATGCTTTCTTTGACATAGGTTTTGACCCACTGTATGGGAAAACGTGCTTTCTCAAAAGCTTCGTCAGCTACCACTTTACCAAGCCAAGGGAAACCACTCACCAGTGTATCTACGACCAGTGTTGTTTCCCTAATTCCCTTACATAAGAATCTGTGCCGCCAATGTTTACACCTCATCATCCAAAATGAAATGACTAAACTCATTTGTGTTCACATCATCTGCAGATATACTATCCTGAATGAAAACAAATAATGGTTTGGGCCAATCAAAGGGCTTTCTGAATTTATTTGAAATGGTCTTTCTGAGAGCCACTTTGAATAAATTCAGAATTTTTTCTGATTGGTCCAAAATATAATTATCTGTTTTTAGCCAGGATAGTGTATGCATAGACGATGTGCACACAAACGAGTTTATTGATTTCATTTTGGACGCTGATGTGTGCATAGTATGAATACATACCTGAATAAAAACAAATAGTAGTATTTTAGACCAATCAGAGAACTTTCTGAATTTATTCGAAATGGTATTAAAGCGATTGAACTACCAATGAAGAAATCAGAGACTGAATGAACTGGAAACAGACAATCAAGAGAGATTTGATTGCAACGAGAATAAACTGGAGGGACACTTCAGATCAAAAGTGATGGTATACCTTGACTGCCTCATGCACCACAGGATGCTGAAGTTCCTAACTCTAAGTAAATCTAGTCTATTTTTTGTATTGCTGCTTAAGAAAATGTCCTTCATAAAATTCGTCTCTCTTTCTCTTTCTCCATTTCTCTTCCTCTCCCTTTCTTCCCTTCTTTCTCTCCCTTTCTGTTTCTCTCTCGCCTTCTCTCAAACATACTCCTCCACGCTCCATATTGTGCGTATTTCTGAAACTCTCTCCCCCCTCATCTTATACTCACTCACTTTTTTCGTGTTTTCTTTTGCAGATGGCATCATTTCACGACTGAAGTGCTCAGTTGTCAACAGAACAGAATGGTCCCGGCCACCATTGCTCACCGAAAAGATTTAATCGAAAAAATAAAAACCCTACAAGCGGGTGGAACAAGTGAATTAGAGTAAGTAACTTTAATCAAAATCGCAAATGTTTTCAAATTGTCGCAGTTATGGCCAAATATTTTTAAGAAGAATCATTTAAGAATTTTGCTTTTAATTTGATGCAATTATAATTACGATGAGGATCTCCGTTATTTTCGTCAAAATTAGAAATATTTTAAAATTTTTACCAGCTATGGGCAAACAGCTCCACTGCGTTGTTGATGCTTTGGCAAAGGCAAAGGCTAAGGGAGTAAACCCCCACAAAAAAGATGAATTACTGCAACTCCTACAGCTGTGCTGGCTCCAACCATATTGGCTTGCCTTTCTGTCAGACTCTGTCTGCAATGTCAAGAGGGGGAACTTGGTAACTGTTGTGGTCCTGGTTAGGGGTCACAATATTAAGGTGAAAGAGTCCTGGTGTTCACTATGTAAAGCTGAATGTGGGCTCTCTGCTCGACGTCAGAAATGTCTGGCTTACATAGGGTCAGACGAGTCCATATTATCTCTTCTTCTCTTCTCTATCTCTTCTCTTCTCTTCTTCTTCTTCTCTTTTATCTTCTTTCTTTCTTTTATCTTCTATATAAATAAAATGAACTCATTATCTGAGGTTTGCTATAGGCCTATTACCTCAACAGTTCCTCGACAGTTCCGGTGAGAGTCCACTGCCAAAATCGCTTAGATTCAATGGAAGTTGCAACATCTTTTCTCTCTATTAGATTTCTCCTTTCCCCTCTTCCCATTTACACCGCAACGGATGCGTTCACAACACTACGAGGAAACACACCGGTTTGGAATCGTACAAGGTTACTTATGCCGTTTCCTTTTTTTTTTTTTTTTTTTATCTTTTCTCGCTGATGTATGCTTTCTGCTTTTTCCATAATAAAATAGAAATAAAAATATAATAAAAAAAAAACGCGAAAACGCGATTACTATTGTTTTCTTTTTGCTTTTTTTCATTAGTGTAAGACGCAATCTGCGTGACTAACCGGATTTTACTTCCGGTTTTAACGACTCTGACCTAACTCACTTTATAGTTAATTAAACACGTTTTGTTTTTTGTTTGTTTGTTGTTTTTTTTTGGCGCTTTCGCCTCAATGATTAGAGTTCGAACCCCCATCCCCTTCAAACTTTTTTTTTGATTTTTCAAACACCCGGGCACCGCCGGATCGTTCGTATTGCATCACATTCATTTTTTTAATTGTTTTTTTTTTACACGATTTTTAAAAAAATATTTTTAACATTGTTTGTTTTTATAATATTGAAACAGGGTTATAACTTCGCTTTGTTTTCGGTTTACCACCCCCCAACCATACACGCCTCTAAAAACCAGGGCAACGCCGGGCAACGCCGGGTACCCTCCGCTAGTCATGAATATAGGAGTGCTAACTACCCCAGAACAGTAACTGAGCATACCTAGGACTCCATATCACTCACCCAGTACTGCATCCGGAGAGGCAACTCCAGCTTCGACTTTATAATCAAAGCAGACACTGTAGTGCACTAGACTAGAAGTAGAACGCTATTTTTGCATGAGACAGAAGGTTGCCATCAAATTTGATCATGTCGAATTGTTTTTCTGTTTTATTAGTGTTGGGACGATTAATTGGAATTAGAATCGGGAATCCAAAAAATTTGAACTTTTTGGAGTATCTGAATCAGTATAGAAATAAGAAAAAAATGTAAGCCTATTTTCCGATACCAAAAACAATTCTTGTTATTTTATTAGTTTTTGTTTAAAACTTAATTTTCCATTGCTCATATTAATGATGAAATGATAAATAGTTATTGATTATAAACTATCAGTAAAATTTAAATCTAAAGACCTTCCCCTAAAACACAATTGTATTTCTGCATTTGCAAAAATATGTGCACTCATATTACATGGGTTTGATAGTAATCCAAAAATTAAAACAAAGAAACAAAAACAACACCAAGAACTTTATAGCAATATACATTTAACAATTTAAAAAAAAATCAGAATTGGAATTGGTAATTGTATTAGAATCGAAAATTTTGAATAGAATCGATAATTGTATTGGAATCAGGAATTTAGTTAAAAAAAAAAACTCTGTTCAGTGTTGAAAGACAAAGGATACCTCCTTGTAGGGGTAGCTGTGCGTGAAATTGTGAGGCAAGGGTTGCACAATCCTCAACCACACCTTTCCTGAATTGGCACTGTTTGAGTCCAGTGGCACGGAAAAGTCCAAGACGACTGGAAACAATACCAAGATAAGCGGAGAGCACATACAGCGCCTAGAAGTCCCAAATAGTCATCCATTTAGTACTGACCAGGTTCAACGTTGCTTACCTTTGGTGATCCAGCAGGAGCCGGTGTGTCAATGTGATTATGCCGGAATTTAGTACAAAATTGGTAATTGTATCAGAATTGATAAAAATATTGGAATCGTCCCATCACTTGTACACACATTTACTCCTAACTCTTGCAATCACGCTTGCACTTGCCTCTCTCTGTGCTATCAGCAAGGTAACAAAACCTCTGAACAGAATTTGTGCTGACTAGAAATTATCAGAAGAAATGGAAAAAATATCAAATTTTACAAAAAATAAAGACGAATTACAGATTCTTTTCCCACTAAGACTTTTCAAAGTATGACAAGTTGCTTGAAAATGTCTACAAAACGACAGAATTATGACTTCACTAAATTCATATTCACTCGAGTCATTTTTAAACGATAATGTCACTGGTTTTTATACTTTCTTTGTACTAACTGGAAGAGTACATAGGGAATGCAATAGTCATTGAAAACCACCGATTTTTATCAGTGAAAAAATCCACTGGTAAATGGCTGGTGAAAGAACACCAAATCACATGTAATGGCTAAAATTTGGAATGAAAGCAACTTTTTCAAAGTGTATTTTAATATTTTCTTTGCAAATAATTTATAGGTTATTCTCAATTACTACATTCAGAATACGATTATCAAAATTTTCTTTTTCATTTAATTATTAATTTAATTCATCAAAGGGGATTCATTTCATTATCATACCTTCATTATCAAAGTCTTTGGTTCCTCTTGCAGCAAACACTCATCTTTTTACCACAACTGAAAAAGACTTTCCTTTCTTCTTCTTTGTGCCTAGAATCAGGCAGAATTTACATGGACAGAATTTATTTGAAAAAGACTTCCAACCTGTGGAACACATTACCACAGGACTGCTTCACTATTCGTTATTTATTACAACTTAGTCATCTTTAGTTCCAGTTTCTTGTTATAGACCGCCCCAAAGTAGCCAAATGCAGTTCATATTACTGAGCAATTTTAATACTCCAATAGTGTTTCTCATCTTTTGACTGACATTAATTCCCATCTCATTAATAACCCTTATCTCCAAGTCGCTCCTGCCCTTGATAAGTGGTGTTTCTGATAGTAAAAAGAAAATGAAAACCTACTTTGTAGCTGGTGCAACTAAAATCCATAATTTCTATGTTAAAGGCGGCAAAAACGAATTATGATATTCTAAACTAGAGGAAGGTGTCCGGCCTTGGTGAGTCATAAAACATGCTTAACTATATTTTAATTCATGTAGATTTCGTATTTATTATTATTTATTATTTATTATTAAAGTTTTTTTAAAAAATGCCTTGGGTGCCATCAGCTAGAATTGAAACGAAAACATTTAGTGCTCCAGCCACGTTCCCTGCCGCTTGAGCTAACCCAACAGAAGATAGATAAGATAAAATCACATCAAGCTATGAATGAATTTGCGCATGCCCAAAAGTAATAGAAATATGTCGGCAAGTAGAAATAAACATTTTGTATTTCAACTTGCTGACATATTTCTGTACACATTATTCATTCAAACAAAGATTTTACTAAACCATTCTTAGTGTATGATTACTATTTCCTGTTACTTTCAGTAAACATGTGACCAGTAGTGTAAGAGTTTATCGGTTAAATATTTACACATAGATACACACATGCATATTTTTACTGTTTTATTTATATAAAGAATTTAAGTTACGCCAGCTTTAAATTCAGTCTCCAATTAAAGTATAATAACCAAATGAACCTCATTGCACGGAAATAAACAGAAATTTTGAAACTTATTTTATTTTAATTATCAAGGTCAAAGGATAAGAGTTAATGGGATGAAATGATATCTAGGTTGAAAGGTGAAAAATTTGATTTGAAGACGAATATGTTGTACGTATTATTTCGATTCATTGGACTACTGTTCTTATTTTGAGTGTCATTTTCTCAATGTTTCGGTCGATGTAATCTCCGACTTTCTTCGGGTGTATCTTGTCGAACTCGGGAATGTCAAACTCGCTGTGAAAATGACACAGTAGTCCGATGAATCCAATTAATACGTACAACATATTCATCTTCAAATCAAATTCTCCAACTTTCAACTAATGAATTCAAATAATACAAATAACCTCATCCCCAAAATTTAGAAACGGAATATGTTGTAGTTTGTAGGGGAGCAGTTATGTGACAACGTTTTGTTATAGCTGGGTAGCCAAGCAAGTTCTTGTTGTGATTTTTTTGCAAGGATGACGCTAACGATTAGAGCTCCGATTTTTCCAATAAGCATGTTTAAAATGTGGCGATTGACAATAATTTGCATTTTGGGCACAAATAAAAACTAGGCATCACAACATGATCCATTATTAATGAACGATATTTTGTGCCGAAAACATGCAAAATCATGTACTAGTTTTATGGTATTGATGCTATTGATAAGGAAAACAAGATTGCTGTGCGGATCGGTTGTCATACTCGCTAATGCCTGGAACATCCAGGCACATTATGGACTTGATGCAAGCGGTAGCATGATGTATACGGCCGAACTACCTAAAATACAAGGTGTTTAATGCAACCATAATTGCTATTTAAGATGCTACAAGTTTCCCGTTTTCTGGGATGAGTAACTCTAGACAACGTCTCATGGCTGACCTCCATGCAGTCTGATCCAAAGTGTTGATATCAGTCCTGTTGCATACAATCGTCGCTACTTAGGTAGGTCTTCCTCAATCTACAACATTTTCTAGTGTGTCATATGGAGTCATTGCAAGAGGGAGCATACTATACATGACCAAACCACCTGAGATGTTGAATGCATTAGGCAGCCATAATCCCACTAATACCAAGTTGCCTATGAAGTTTACTTGGAGAAATCCTTTCCTCCATTTTGCAGCTGTACATCCATGGCCATTATGCTGGATCCATTTCAGATTAGAAGTGTTCTGAGACCATGTCTTACAGCTATGTAAGATGGCAGAGCGAATCCAGACGTCACCAGGCAACATAACAGCAAGCAGTAATAGTTCGTTTGCAACCGCCACCACATGTCGCCGAAATAGCAGAAGGTGGCTTAAAACTTAGCAATTCTTATTCTTAGAATATTTAAGATTGTAATAAAATTTGCATAGAATATTGTACTCATTCTTAGGAACCATTAGCTAGACATATTCGGCTTAATACCAGTCTTAAATGTAGGCATGTTTTGGACGGCTTTTATAAATTGACTTCCAAACTAACATATCTCTGACTAGGTCTTTATTTATCCCTCTTTCTCTTAAGGACACTACCATTTATGGTACCACATCTAAGACAGTAAACAACCAAGTTCTCTCCAATTCTCTCTCCTCTGATCTTGAGCACGTAGTACAATGGGGAAAGGAGTGGCTGGTTACTTTTAATGCATCTAAAACCAAGCTTCTCTCTTTACATCATCAACATTCTAATCCACATTTGTCATCAATTGAAATGAATGGCTCTCGTCTTCAGGAGGCCTCAAGTTTTGACAAGCTTCTGGGCTTGACCATTACTCCTGATCTTAAATGGAACACATATATCAAATCTGTTGCCAAGGCCGCTGGAAAAATGGTGGGATCTTTCTATCGATCCAGTAGATATCTCACTGCTGATGCTATTCTCTACCTATATAAGAGCCAGGTACGTCCAAGGATGGAATACTGTTGCCACATCTGGGCAGGAGCTGCTAGAAAGGACTTGTCCTGCCTTGATAGAGTTCAAAATAGACTTCGTAGCCTCGTAGGAGATGTCCTTTTCTCCTCCTTGCAACCTCTATCTCACAGATGTTGCAAGTTTGTCTCTGATGTATCGTTATTTTCATGGAAAGTGTTCAACTGAGCTTCAATCTATGGTCCCCCCTCGCCAAACTTTCACAAGAAACACTCGTCTAGCTGTAAACACTATCAATAATTTCCCCCACTCTTTATCTGTGCCTAAACCTAAACGTAGATTCCATGAACAAAGCTTCTTTCTTAGAACTACACGCCTGTGGAATTGTCTTCCGTTTTCCTGCTTTCCGGCTGACTACAATATGGATGTGTTCAAGTCTAAAGTAAATAAGTTCTTGATGAGCCGTTCCATATAAGTTATTAAATTTACCAAATTTTCATTACTAATGATTACTATATTGACCAATTTCTACTGTACACTCTTTAACCCTTATCCTTGAGTGGCCGCTGGGCCTTGATAATGTGGTGATGCCTTTGTAAAAAAAAAAAAAAAAAAAAAAAAAAAAAGTTCATTATTATCAATTTATGCCATGTTTTCTTTAAAAATGTTACCTCAACTGTTTTACATCAACTGATCCAATAACTCTCATCCATTCTTTGTGACCAGACTACAGAAGTCTCCTATGATACATACATCTCCCTATACTGTCCAGATTTAACATTCCTCTGAGATCTTCAGATCTAAGTCTGTCTTTACAACTCACATTATACAGCCATTGTTTCATTTCTCTCCATGTAACACGTATTCTCAGCCAGGTTTCATTTTGATACATTATCACCCTATGTACAAATGCCTGATAGACTATTTTGTTGGTTGACAATAGTAATGCTCTGCTCATTAGTAATGACAGAAGCTTCCTAAACTTACTCCATCCATTCCTAATTTTTACAATCACACTAGCATCTGCTCCATCCTGTGCTCAAATGCCATATCTTTTTGTTATCTATGGTCTTTTTTACAGTTTTTCAATTACCGTTCCTATAATTATTTTGTAATGAAGCCACAGACACGTACGTAGCAGCAGAGACATCTCACGTATGAAAATGACCAAGTCGTGGTGCGGAGTGACGTCACAGATAAGGACGAGAAAGGAAAGAAAAGGAGAGAAAAATAAGCACATGGCAGCGACAGCGATTTGAAGTATGTGCCAATTGAGATAGACTTTTACAAAAACAAGAAGGAATCCAAACTTTGAACAAAATTGTTGAACGACCGTATGCCATGGGGTGAACTGCAGGATAGCAGCTAGTTGTAGTTGCAGACTGGAAAATGAATAATTGACCCTAATAGAAACGTTAGGATGCGCCCATATTGTCGCTGGCTTGGAGAATTATGTGTTCATGGTTTGGTAATAAAACGATTGTTAATAAATACTTTGTGTTTTAACTGAAAATAAAAAGTGTGTCAAATTTCTTGACTTTGTTCTTTTGTGACTGTTTCTGCATACAACGTGTTGAGTCCGAGTGAAAATGTAACGGCCATGTTAAAATTGTTATTATTTCTTTTTGGATTATTCATTTAATTTTTTGTGACAAAGTAAATCACCGTATATCTTTTTTATTTTAATTAAAACTCACAAAATGCTGTTATTTTTTGTTTTTCAGAAAAAGTTTTCAAATGAGTTTTGATCTGTTGAATAATTACCCTCGTACTGGATGTCAATCAATTATAGTCTTTGCAACAGATGGTATCGACACAGATGGAGAACAGATTCGATGCGGTCCTGGTAACCATGCATTTTCTTCTAAATTCCATACCATTGGTATATAACGAAAACTGTTAACTGAATGGAGGGGTGATTGATGGATGGGAGGTCAAAATTTAACCTTTAGTTAACAGAATTTGATAAACCATGTGACTTCCGGGGTAAGAGAGGATTCAACCATTTCCTGGCGATACTTCAAGAAAAGCAAATGCATAAAAGATTATGTCCCCCCAATATAGGGGTGGCAAAATTTAGCTAGTGTAATATGACAAGCTATCTCTGTAACAGTCTGGATTCGCCATTAAATGATGACTCACGTGCCGAGTTAGCATTTTAGTCTGTGACGTGCGCATGACGTCACAGGATGGAATGGAATGCATATATAGGCATAAAGATCGAGCAGATGGCAAGGAAAAGAAAAAGAGAAGAAAAAGGAAAAGATGCGCCGTGTATTGAGAGCCAGCTGTGTCTGGTGTCGTGTATTGAGAGCTGGTCGACCTGGTGGTTAGTTGGAGAGAACACCAACGTTACATCTATATATACACCTATCTGTCTCTCTGTCTTCATCCGATGGGCAGTCCACAGTTAAAATCAAGAAATCCTTAACCCTATATGTGAAAATGCTCCAAGTTGTTTTTATTAATAACTCTCTTATAAAAACTAAACATCACTGTTCAAGTGATTGTATCCACAGATTATTAATAACCTGGATTTCCAATGACAAAACAACATCTCATTTTATCAATATTCTCAAGACTGTATTCATATTCATACGACGTTTCAGTCGATGCTCTCCCTCGGTTTTCTTCAGATGTATTTTTTATATGCCTAAAGAAAATTCTAGAAATAAAGATTTGAATATAAAATAAAACGATATTCCTAACCGAAACTATTTCTTTTATTTAAATCAAAACAATAATTGAATTTAAAACAATAAAAAAAGAAAATTTGGCGTGGCTTCTGAGCGAGAGAGAGAGAGAGAGAGAGAGAGAGAGAGAGAGATCTTTCTTTCGAGCTAGAGTAATAAAGTAAGTTTTCATTTAAATTATCTTCCTTGAAAATTGATGGATATGATATTTTAAGAAAGATTATAGTAATTTATCACTTTTTATTCAATCAATTTAATTAATTACTGTTAATATGGACAAAACTATTGCACATACAGAGAAAAATATAGAGCAATAAAATGACAAATGAATAACACTAAACATTAATTTATTACAAACTGTTTAAAAATAATCATGTAAAATAGACACACAAATAGCTGTGTTTAACATCTCTACAATATATGTTTTGTGCTTGAAAAGAATGGTAATGAAGTGATAAATAAAATAAATTTTTCGTATTTATTCATTTGGTTGTATCTTTATTTGCAGGTTACTACACCCGAAGTGGTTACGTACCAGGGCCAATCTGTAAATATAACTGGACAAAGGTGTGGCATGTATCTCAAGAAAAAAACCAATATCTTTTACCTCAGGTGAGACTCTTTTATAATTCCGGTTTCATGAAGTAAACAACAATGGGACAAGAGTATAAACATGTGAGATGCATAATAACGAAAGGATTTATTTAAATGGAAGAAAGTTAGTCGGTGTCTAAGTAAAGAAAGAAAATTTCTTTAGGTGGTCGAAGGTTGATTAGTAGTTATCTTAAGGGGAAGATCGTCAATCAGGGTAGATAAAGAAAATGAGCCCTGCAAGCTGATTGGTCAATGTTCAGCCAAATCGTCCAGTAGAAATATTTATCTGCATGAGAAAATGAGGCCTTATTTATGACTTCAACAGGAAGTGTGTGTGTGTGTGTGTGTGTGTGTGTGTGTGTGTGTGTGTGACGTCATGAGCGAGAAATGAGAAGATCTCATGGCTAAACGTCAGCTGAAGTAGATATCTCAGAGCGTTTTTAAAGCATATATTACCGGGATTACATTTAAATGGTGTAAGTTCTCTCCCACTGTAAGAACTTTGACATCAGGATAAAAAAGTGGGATTGAGAGGTCAGCGACTCCGAGGAGGGATACTCTGACCTGGGCATATCTGTCTGTTGCGGTTGAGACTGTGTACACATATGCACACACACACATGACGCTAGCCAAAACGCACTTAGCGATGGGATTGAAGCGGTCAAAACTGATGCCACCAGAGGTGAATAGGTCAAGTTATGTATTCCCACAACTGCCAGGTCGAAACACCTGCCAGGAAACAAGTCATATATATACAAGAAGGAAAGCACAAGCCAACAGTCAGAAAGCAATATTAGACGAGCTTGCTGTTGAATCCGCCCCCCTCCTGCTCCCCCCCTTCGTCTACATCTTGGGAGCACTATACGGGGCAAGAAATAAAATAATATTTTTATAACAAACTATTTTGTGTTGCAAGTTGTTTTCTGGCTAACAAGAAACTACCAGCGTTCACCACAACTACATCACACGTCAGCATTCCCCGGTAAGGGCGCCTCAGAGAAAGAGAAAACAATTCCTGAGAGGGTGGAGCTCCTGGAACTGCACAGAACATCCTACCGCACAATCAATAGAGACCAAATCATTATAGGAATGGTCTAATCTCTGCCGATTTTTTTTGGGGGGGGGGGCGAAGATAAAAATCCTTAATGACAATGAAACAGCAAAATATTAAAAGAATTGAATCATGAAGTTTTGTTGTGTAGTATTTTTAAAAGAAGAGACTTGGCTGCTATGCATGTGATCAGACATTTAAAGATGACAATATGTAACATTTAAATGATAGTTATTAACTGTGATTCTGTTTAATTTCCGATTTTGAAGAAATTATCGAGATCCCGTGTGACTAATGTCAGCCATTCTTTTTCTCATTCCAACTTTTTATTAGTCAATGAATAACGCTTCATAAGCTATGTCGTACTCCCATATTTTTATTGTGTTGTGTACCTAGAGTGTTTCCTGGCATAGGCACAAACCAAACCAGAAAAAATGCAAACCACGATTGATTGTCAGAAATAAAATAATCATTGATTGATTCCAGGCCAAAGTTACCCTTATCTATTATTAGCTGCATACATGAATACGTAGTCATTATCTAGATGCTGTAGGGCCGTTACTAGATTGACAGGGAAGGTGAAATCCCAGAATGGGTGCCTGCAGGCCGATGATTGGGTGTCACAAATTGTTAAATAATATCAACTTGAAGTTGAGATCGACAAAAACCACCCCACCAACCCATGTGTACTCTTGTTTCTTACTAATCCGCATTTGTTCAACACCAATAACACTGCAGACATATCAGTATATTTTTATATATCAATGTTTGGCATAATTCTTTTCAGCATAGCAGAAATACAGTAATTGTAAACTTCCAATTTGTCTCTGCTATTTTATCCCTGTGGTCATTTGGTTAAATGATGCTTAACAAAGCAGATGGGCTTTATTCTTTCTTTTTTTTTTCTTTTTTTTTTATTCTTTCTTTTTTTTTTTTTTTTGCAGGCTCGTATCTTCAGTTATCTCATAAAAGACGATGCCGAGATTTTCCCTGGAAAACTCGCCTGTGGTCATCATGGCAGCATGAAAAAGTTTGTGACGGGAGAGAATCTCATTTCACAGATGCACAATTATTTTGAATTTTTAACTTCCAATGCTGAGAACAATGAACCTTTATGGACCTCGCCCTACCTCGATGCGTTGGGACTCGGTCTAATGGTAACGCATGCAATACCGGTGGTTAGTAACATAACAGGAAAGTAAGTATTTCTTGTTTGCTGTATTTATAACTTTGTAAATTTGATATATGAGGTGCCTTCAAGAAGTTTCCAGACTTTCTTCGTATGGCCACCTCTATTGATAGTACACACATGAAACTCTAGTTCCCTTTGAAGTAATCTCCTCTGGCTGCAATGCAGTTCTTGTACCGTTCCAAAAACTGGAAGTCTTCTTGGGTGAGCGTTTCAATAACCCTCTTCAAGCCTTTTTCATCTCCTCAATTGTCTCATAACAACAGCCTCTAAGGTTTTCCTTGAGCTTGGGGAATAATCAAAATTCACAGTAAATTTGAAATGCATGTATTTTTATTATAATCGAATGCAATGAGTTTTGAATAAAAGCAAAGCTATCTAAAAAGTATATATGGCATAATCATGTTGATATACCGGTTCTTGGTAGATCGTTAAAGTTAAGCAACGTTGAATGTACCAGGCGCTGTATGTAGGAGGATGTCGACACTTTCCAGCAAGAACTGTAAAAACCTAACATCATCATCTCCTCTGATGAGGTTATACAAGTGACTGGAGACCACATGTTAATTTGATATTTCCATGAAACTTTCTCCTTCAGAGGAAGCTGGTTCAATCTGCCTAGGTTGAATACCGCTTTATTATCTAACAAGTAAATACATATTTCCAAATATGCGGAATTAGTTCAAATGTATTTGGCTCATAATGTTTGAATACCGATTGAGTTATTGTGTTACATGAATAACCTCAAATTATGAATTCAGTTTTTCTTTTCAATATCATTAAAATAGTAGGGTAGATTAGTCTTAACCAGCAAAAGCTGCAGATATTCACAGCTTAGAAGTCTTTAGTCATTACTAGGGCTATGACAACAGCATATTCTTTTCATTATTTTTACTCTCGAGTATATATCCGACAGAGCTAGACACAATTAATCAACCAAGGATCACATCACTCTACATAAAAACATGAAAGATATCAATGGATATATACCTATGAATCAAAAACAAACAAAAGAATATGCTGTTGTCATAGCCCTAGTTATTACTGTCTTCATTGCATTTTCCAAGTTTGCTAGAATTTGCCGTTTATCTCGAATGTGATAGACTTGACACTGTTGAATATTTTCTCTTCAGCAAGCCCTTCTTGCGAAGCATATTTTCTAGTTTCGTCATGTTCTTGGTATCAATTAGGCGAGTATATAAACGATGCCATCAATCTAGTTTTCCTTTGGAGTTGAAAGTAAACGGCGTGGTGATCAATCCGAAACGTTGTTCAACACGGTGAATCAGGATGCAGAATTCATTATCAATCGACATTTCTACAGTGTTTTCCGATAGAATTAAGATTAGCTGTCACTCGTCACAGTGTTAGAGATGGATTGCTGTGTTCTCAAGGCTCGGCGAATTCAATGGAAAGAGCCGGCTGAACTGTCTCAAGGCGAACGCTATCAGAAACTCAAATGAAATCAAGTAGACGAGAGCCTCATGAGGAGCTAAATTCGAGAAGAAAAAAATTCTTTTTTAAATTTTTTACAAAGGAGTCACCACTTATCCCGGAGACCACTCAAGGATAAAGGTTAATGTGTGTACAGTGGTCTAAGGGAGGGAACATGTTGTAGTAATCGTTAGTAGTGGAAATTTTGTAAATTGGATTGCTTAAGGAGAACAGCTTATCAAGAACTTGTTCACGTTGGACTTGAAGATAACCATATTGTAGTCAGTTGGAAAGCAGGAAAACAGAAGAGAGTTCCACAGGCGTGCAGTTCTAAGAAAGAAACTTTGTTTATGGAATCTACGTTTAAGTTAAGGCACAGATAAAGAGTAGGGGAAATTATTGATAGGGGTGTCAACTAGAAGAGTGTTTTTTGCAAAAGTTTGGTGAGGGGAAACCATAGATTAGAGCTCAGATGAGCACTTTCCATGAAAATTATGATAAAACAGAGACACACGCAACGTCTCTTCTGTGGGAAAGAGGTTGCAGGGAAGAGAAAAGTCCACCCCTCACTAGGCTACAAAATTTATTTTGAACTTTGTCAAGGTAGGATAAGCTGCTTCTAGTAGCTCCTGCCCAGATGTGGCAACAGTACTCCACCCGTGGGTGTACTTGGCTCTTATACAGGTAGAGAATTGCATTAGCAGTGAGATATCTACTGGAGCAGTTGAACAATCCAACCATTTTTCCAGCAGACTTGGTAATGGATTTGATGTATGTGTTCCATTTCAGATCAGGAGTAAAGGTCAGACCTAGAAGCTTGTCAAAACATGGAGCCATTCATTTCAATTGATACCAGACACAGATCAGAGGGTTGATGATGTAAAGATAGAAGTTTGGTTTTAGATGCATTAAAATTAACCAGCCACCACTTTCCCCATTGCACCATGTACTCAAGATCAAAGAAGAGAGAATCAGAATGAGTTTGATCATTTACAGCCATTGAAGTGTTGCCATAGATGGTAGTGTCGTCAGCATAAATGTCTACAAACGATCTTGGGATGTTGATTTGGAAGATCATTTATGTAGATCAGGAAGAGAGTTGGCCCAAGATCGACCCCTGAGGGACTCCAGCGTTAATACTGTGAGCTTCTGATTTCTGATCATTAATCACTACTCTTATGAATCTATCAAAGAGAAATGATTTAATAATTGAAAAGACATTTCCAGCTATACCATAGTTGGAAATTTTGTGGAGTAAACCTTTATGCCATACCCTATCAAAGGCCTTTGATATGTCAAGGGCAATTGCCCTAGAAAGGTAGCCTCCATGAAGAGATTTTCTAATTATATGAAATATAACTGTTAGCACATCTGTTGTAGATCTAGCAGAGCGGAAACCATATTGCATGTCACTAAGAAAGTTATTTTTGCTGAGGCGGTTGACTACTTCTCTACTTAACATAGATTCCAACATGACGCATAGGAATCAATTAATCATCAAGGAGACTGATTGGTCTATATTGGGAGAAAGATGAGCGATCACCTGAATCTTTAAATACTGGAAATACTGATGAGGTCATCCAGGGTGTTGGGAAGCAATTCTCCTTAAGATAACAATTGCAAACAAAAATAATTCTTTTTTTTTTTTGCCATTTGTGCACCACTCTCTGTTATCAGCATGTGCAAGTGTCTGGATGTCACTGTGCACGTTGCATGAGATGTTGATCTTATTTATTGAGCAAGAAAATGGAATTGGATCTGCTGCCCATAGGTTTGACATACAGTACGAGTTAGCAACTATATTCTCAAAGATACTGCATCATGAGTAAGACTTAGTGCTATCAGATGAAGCTGTTTGAAGACACCGACTCCCTGATCTAAAATTCATCAAACATTGAAGTTATTGTTTTTTTTCTCCCTCTTTCCGTTTGCAAAACTCAATCATGTTCTACAAAGTCTGAACCAAAAACAGCTATTTTCCTCTATAAAACAACAAAAGCAACCATCATGAATAAATATTTGAAGATAAAGTTGGTTAGTTAGTTAGTTGGTTGGTTGTTTTACGGCATATCAACCCTTTTCAGGTTATTTAATGCCGAATCCAGTAATTTTGAAGAAAATATTTTTAATAGAATATATATTTTTTTTTTTCAGGTCAGTTTCTATTTAACCCATAGTTGGGACCCTAACAAGTACTACCACTCCGGGTCAGGGTGGACCTGGGAGCAATGGCAATTAAAAGGTGGCTCCACACTCCCCAAAGCACGCAAGCTGGGGCCTCACCATCGGATATAGTTTAAGGTCATATCCAGGACCGAAGATATAAAGAACTTGAAATAGAAAAACATTTTTCAAAATGATTAAACCCTAAAAGAGTTCATATGCTGTAAAATAAACAAAACAACCAAACCAAACACCATGAATAAATATTGAAGAACTTGAAGCATAAAAACTTTTTACCAAAATGACAAGATTCGGCATTAAATAGCCAAAAAAAGGTTGATATGCCGTAAAACAGCCAAACTAAAGCATATTCATATTGGGACATTGTCTGTTACCAGCAATTTATTCATACACCTGCTATTTTATAGCTCAGGCCAACACTTCACTGAAATGTGGATGCAGCCTGTGGTAATTTCTAATAGATTTCTCATCTAGCTGTAATCGCTATAGGGGAACACATTACAAATGTAGCAGTTTATTTTTTTGTGCAAACAAAATGAAAAAGGATTAGGAATAAAGTGAAAGCTATTGTCTGAATGTCTCATAGATGATATTGTCTCTTACAGACATCTGTTTGACTTCCAAGTGTATGCTTTTTAAAAAAATAATTCTTTGTTGCGTCAGGCAGAAATCTGCAGTTGAATTCAATCGAGTTAGGTGTACTTGTTTAGATCATTCACAGAATTTTTTTTTTTTTTTACATGGAGTTCACCACTTATCAAGGCCCAAGGGCCACTCGGGGATAAGGGTTATTGTGTGTACAGTAATCAATGGGGTAGTGTAGTAATAGTATTGGAGAATTGATAAAGTGTCATTACTTAAGGAGGCGGTTCATCAGGAATTTGTTTGTGTTGGACTTGAAGATATCCAGGTTGAAGTCGGGAGGGAAACAGGCAAGCGGAACAGAGTTCCACAGGCGTGCAGTTCTAAAAAAGAAGCTTTGTTCATGGAATCTACATTTTGATTTAGGCACAGATAAGGAGTGGGGAAAATTATTGACGGTGATTTCAGCTCGTCGGGTGTTTTTTGAAAAAGATTGGTGAGGGGGGACCAGAGAATGGAGCTCAGACGAGCACTTGCCATGGAAATAACGATAGAACAAAGATAGTCAGCAATGGTCAACAATAGATTACAATTAGGTCACTCTATTTTAGTGGCTGGGGCATTTGGGCTATTTTTAGATAGTATTAGTTTATATCACCAGACAACTAATTCCCAAAAGCTAGCTTGTGTCTTTTATGCAATCTGTCCAAGCTAAAGAAAGAAAAGTATGTATTTTATTAACACTTCTGTTTTTTTTTCACTCCAACGGTGAGAAATGTGACAAAAGGGTAAAAAATGTGGTTCAACAGTCAGTGCCCTCTAGAAGGAACAAAAAACACCTGGGCAGCTCTGTTGACATTCCTCAGTATGGGCGCCTCGGTCGATTAGCAGTAAACTAACTTCTTCTCAAAGAGAGAAGGCAATGCCTGGGAAGGGGGAGCTACACAGAATCAGCATCATACTGCAATCAATAAGAAAAAGATCATTACAAGAATGGTCTAAATTCTGTTGATTTTGGCGCTGAGGTAAAAAACACAACAATACAGAGTATGATGCTATTTTTTTTTTTCTATTAAACTGACGCCCTCTGAATAAAAAGTTGTTTTTATTTTTTGTTTTGTTTTTTGTAAGAGGTGCAGTTTTAACTTTCATAGTGAATATGTGTTTCTTTGGTTCCATTAGCAAGGGTGGATATTTTTCTTTATTGATATATTTGTAATTACTTTTCTTGCTAGACTGCTTACGACCGCTTTACTTTGGGACTTTCTAGAATAGATTTTTGATTGAACTTACTGTTGACATGTATATTGTCTTTTGACTTTTTACTGACTTCATCATTTAATAATATTTCCTATGGATGAGTCGTAATCATGCTATGACCTTGAAACCAAACCTGAACTTAGTGTTATTGTAATGCGGCCATTACTTTTAATTGTGTTGTTATATTTCAAACCTCTCAGACCGACACAATGTCTGGTACTTCGTTGCAAAGGAACAAACAAATAAAAAAGGAAAAGAATAAAAATCTGACTCAGCATTTTAACCGTGTCGTTACATTTCAACCACTCTGACTTTCATGTTGTCTAGTACCGTCGCAGGAACAAACAAAAACAAGAAAGCAACAAAATCCGACTCGGAATTTTTTTAAAAGTGCAAATGAAAGGTTTTTATTCATGATTCTTCCAAAACAACGCATTTCATTATCTTTCAAAAGTCTTTTCATACACACATGATTTTACAATGCTAGGCCATATAACATGTGCTTTTTAAAAGTCTCTGTCCCCGCCACCTGATGCCGGTCTTAGCCAGCGTTTTTTCCGCCCTCGACTTCACATGTCCATCTTTCCTAGCGCACATTTTGCTTCTTTGCTTGACCATGTGCTGTCCTTTTTTCTTTTTCTCTCCTTTTTCTTCCCATGATGTCAGTGCATACACGCTTGTCAATTGGCACACATACTTTAACAGCTGTTGTTGCTAATATTTTCGCTAGCCAGCTATCCTACAGCTGCTGCTGATTTTCTCACACACGCCTATATGCGTTATGTTACCAAGAGAACATTACATTATGATCTTATGAAAACTATATTGAAGATAATGCTCTTGTCATTCCTAAGCTACTATTAGTCTCAGGTCCACTCTGACCATGAATGATGATAAAAGTTCTTATTGCTAATGTTTTTATTATTATTTTTGCACAAAGATCCATGAAAATAACTTGAAAAAAAAAAAACTGTTTTATTTCAGAACAATAGGCGTGGTGGGTGTGGATGCAACTCTAGATGAAATAGAAAATTTCTTAACCAAAAACCAGTGGGGAACTGTCCAGTCTTTTCTCATCAACAAACAAGGAGAAACAATTTTCCATCCAAAATTGAAACCAAGTACAAACGTAAGGATATGAGGAAGACAAATTCATTTTTTTTAATTATTTATTCAATTATTTTTTTATTCATTTATGTTTATTCATTTATTATTTATTCAGTTATTTTTCATTCATTGATTTTTTATTCATTTTTTTATTCATTT
Source organism: Euprymna scolopes (assembly GCF_053919585.1). NCBI lineage: Eukaryota > Metazoa > Mollusca > Cephalopoda > Sepiida > Sepiolidae > Euprymna > Euprymna scolopes. The sequence goes on from NC_136492.1 coordinate 106,697,020, forward strand.
ATTTTTTTCTTAAATTATTTATTCATTTATTTTTCGAATTTACTACAGCTACAAAAACACTCTCCATTTTGTTTCGATTCTTTTCATGATACTCGACATTGGCTGATCAACTTTGATTCTAGCCAGAAATTGATATTTTTAAGGCTTCAAAATCACATTTAAATTTCATATAATGTTTCCCACTTAATCTAACATATAAAGTGATTTTGTCTGATTTTCAAATTTAGACCCAGACAGCATTTAAGCTGACAAATCCATTATTGCTTCTGACTAGCCGATTTTCAATATGACATAATCACATTGAGACACTAGTTCTAATGAGATCGCCAAGGTTAAGTCGCGTTGAATCTGGCCAGTATCAAATGGGTGGTAATTTGGCAATACTAGATTCTGTATGTATCAAAAGTGTATAATGCATCAAAGAGATGAACACTCTTGGGCAAGGTGTAGCATCTGTTAGCTTTCCTCTAAAACCAAAACCGGATAGAGAGAGCCTATTATCTCTGTATGGTAGACTTCTAGTGATGATGTCACAAACAAAACACTTGCTTCCAGACAGGGAAATAAAGGAGTAAGAAGAGAATTCAAAAAGGCTATCCCAGGTAATAACTAGGTTGATACAAATTATTAGAATAGAAAATCCTCTAGAATCTAGAAACCTACATAATGAAGGGATGAGATTTAGCTGATTGTCAGATTGGTTGGTATGTTAACGTCAAATGGACACCTGAGCAGCCTACATTTTATTTAAAAAATAACTCAATCCAATCTAGACGATTGCTAATGTGAACTTTAAAAATAATCACATAGAAATAAAGATCCACAAGGTAGATAGCACATTTTAAATTGAAGTGACACAGTGGATAAAGACGTTGAATTTCTACGGTTCCAGGTGAACATTGTCTGAAGATAGCGGTTTCAATCCTACCCAAAGCAGGCCAACGGTTTAGTTGGCCAAAAACGTGGCGAGACAACAACAACTATGGAAGGTAGTAATTACTGGGGATACAGTTACGAGATTCAGCATTCCTATCCCGTCGTGATAGCTCACATGAAGAAGGCCAGAGGATGAGTTGGTCGAAACGTGGTGAAACAACGACAACAACTATGTCGATGAGGATAACAGTCTGCAAATAAACAAATAAATGAATAAATACACAAATTACTCATCTCAAAGGATTCCAATAAATAGAAAATATATAATATAATAAAAGTTGTCTACCTTAGGTTTAAAAATGGACAAACAAATAACAACTAAATATCAAAATGACTTTGGTGCATCCCAGGTAATAACTAGGTTGATACAATTAGTTATAAATAAAAATTATACCGCGACTTAGTATTTTCTGACTTAGTCAATTTTAAAAGTGAATTACCTTAAGGTAAGCTATTTCTATGTGATTATTTTGAAAAGTTCACATTAGCAGTCGTCTAGATTGGATTGAGCTATTTTTTAAATAAAATGTTGGCTGCTCAGGTGTCCATTTGACATAAACAAATATCAATGGTCAAAAAACTAAAAATTAAAAACTAAGACGGTTTCATGTTTTGGAATTTTGGAGATGAAGACTGATTACTTGTCTTGTTCAGATTATTCAAAACACTTTTCCCATTATTTTTACAATGTTCTGCCACCAAAAAAAAATCAGTTGTAAGTGACACTCTCCTGGATGTTGAAGGTACAATCAATAGTTTGGCAACACTTAAAATACAATTGCAAAATACTTAAGATTTCTACCCGGCCATAGCTGAAGGAGAGCGTGCTCGTAGATTAATCAAATAATTCCGTTTGAAATTCCATGCAGATTCTCGAATTTGACAGAAAGATTTCGTAGTTCAACAAAGTACACCTAACGAAGGTCGGAAGTTACATCGGCTGAAATGTTGTGAAAATAGCACTAAGGTGAGAATGTTAGCCCAAATGATCTAAATAATACATAAAATGACTTCTGCAACGTCAGATAGGTACAGTTATATATATATATATATATAACTGTACCTATCTGATGTTGCAGAAGTCATATATATATATATATATATATATATATATATATATATATATATATAAAATAAAAATTTGACTTACTTGCAGTTTCATCAAATACTTTCGTATGCAAAATCCGATCCCGCATTTTGCTAATTCCTACCCTCTGATGAGAAGGAGCGTATTTCTTCGAAACTCCGCGGATTAAGGACTATCCATTTATCTAGTGTTTCCTTTTCAGATTACATATATTTTTAACTCATTTCAAAGTGTTTTTTAACGTATTTTATTAACTGTTTGCTCATATATATATATATATATATATATATATATATATATATATATATATATATATATATGACTACTTCATTTAATCACATAAATTAATATACGAAAATGTAATTTAATGCGTAAATTTTCAGTATTTATTTCAACAGTGTTCAATATATGGGTAGAGCTAAGTAGTAAGTTATAAAAATATATATTGCCATATATATATTTCTAACTTACTACTATATATATATAAAATACAAGTTGTGTCGTGGCCAAAATATTTTGCATTGGAGGAAGTGAATTAAAAGTGAATTTCTTACTAGAATATAAGTTTAAAAGCTAACCGCGTGTGTTGTAATTCATTTTGACTTTTAAACCAAAAGTGAAGAATATTATTTATGGCAGGCGTCACCTTCTTTCATATAATCATCTCTACCTTCTTAGCAATGACTGAAGATATCTTAATGTTACTAATTGATTGCTATTTCGAAAGAAATTCAAAGTTGCGTTTGTTAGTGATCTGTTTATTTTTTTTGTTTGTTTTTTTGTTTTTCCAATATAGCTTGTTGACGACCCAATATTCATCCCTATCTCCCAAATGGAACGAGACAAAGACGGAAACCCTCCAGAATTCGGATTTATCGAAAAGGAAATGAAGGCCGGAAAAACAGGACAAAAAAGAATTGAAAAATCCAAACAAGGAGATCCTAGAGTAAGCAACATATATATATATATATATATATATATATATATATATATATATATATATATATATATATATATATATATATATATACCAAGTTAAATGTATTCAGAAGAAAAAACTCATGAATTAAAACGAGGTTATTAAGAGTGCTCAATAAAAAAGAGCAAAATATAATAGTTTTATTTATATAGACAAATATTACGTAGTCGCGACGCTACACTGAACATGCTAATGTTTTGGACAAATTGGTTTGCAAGAAACCAAGTCACTCGTCAGATGCCATAAAAAAATTATTTGGCACCGAAGGCATCTGGTTCAAAAATGGAAGACGTGAAATATATTTTTTTTATTTATAAAAATAAAATATTAAAACACTTTAATATATATTTATTTTATATATATATATATATATATATATATATATATATATATATATATATATATATATATATATATATATATTAATTAAATTACTGGCTTCGAGTAAGAACAGAGGTATATTGTAGCCTGACGATGTCTTTTAAGACTGAAACAAGATTTATTGTAGCGATTTATGGTACTTTTTTTTACTTAGATTGAATAATATATATATATATATATATATATATATATATATATATATATTATTCAATCTATTAAATATATATATATATATATTTTAAATCTGCCTATGCATTATTTTCTTTATATATATACTAGCAGAAGTACCCGTCGTTGACTGGGTTCAAAAACAGCCTACATAAAATGGACTATGATTGATGAAAGTATGAGAGGTTATGAAAAGGAGGGGGTTGTAAAGAGATAGGTTTTGATACTCAAAAATTTTACCTTAAGCAAAATATGATGAAAGTAAAGATAATTTTCGCGAAAATATATTTTTATATCAACTTTGTTTACATTCGTAGCCAAGAGTGACCGACAAAATGATGTTTCCTTATAAAGAGAAAATGTAATATATATATAATAATATAAATATACAAGAAATAAATGTTAACATAGTCAATAAAAGTTACTTTTATGGTAGAAAATTTCATTGGTTTGTATTTTTAAGTAGTTTGTAAAAAAACATTTTTTTTTAATTCACGAACCGGTTTAAAAAATATCAAAATGGCAGCGACTTTGAAATGGAGAGCCCCGTTTTCAATTTGAAGGAAGGGTACCTGAGCATTCTGTGTTAACAATTTAAGAGAGTTCCGTCAACGTAAGGAATATTTATAAACATATTTTAATGTTTTCCGTTATTTTGTGCTTGAGGAATATTCGATTATGGCATGTGTAGTTTATATAAAAATTCATTTAATTAGTTATCGCCTCAAATTTCGTTTTAATTTCGGTTCACTGAAATTATTTCAAGTAAAGAGCATTAAAAACTATTTCAAAACAAAAAAAAACATGAACTGAACTTTTATTGACTATGGTAACATTTATTTCTTGTAAATTTATTTTTTCGGGTAGTCGTTTGTTGGCTTTTCTGCTAAACACTCTTACTAAATAATATCGACGAAATATCGAAAAACAAAAAAAACAAAAAAAACAAAAAAACAGTTTTGAAAAATAATGAAGCTTTACTTATTTTAGTAAAATAATCCGAAACGGCAAAATGGGATATTAAAAAAAGTAAACACGTAATTACTTTATTTTTTTTTTAAGCAAAGAATCGATATAAATATGAATAAAAAGAAAATGGCGCCCTTTTCAAGCTGAACAGCTTCGTTTCAGTTTTACAGTATTGAACAGTGTAGTATTGCGCCATCGGATTCAGGATTGTACTATTGTAATGTAAAGAAACCACAGAAAGGGTTGTAATCAACTGAAATCCTTCTAGTACACTGACAAAAAAAGCTAAAACAGATATATAAATAAAAATAAAAAGGTTATGTAAATGTTTTTAAAAAGGCACGTAATCACGTGAACAGGATTTTTTCCTTCTTTTGACACGATAACAAGTAACGTTCTTATTTTTTATCATTTATCTATTTATATATTTTCGAAAGAGTGCCACGTGCAAGTGGAGAAGGAAAAAAACAGAGTTATGCAAAATTTGTGTCGAGAATTGTCTAAAGTTCCGACTTTTTTTGTGGCTTTCACTTTAATAAGAATGTGAATTTATGAGGTGAATTTATTTGACACAATATGATTCAACTCAAAAAAAAGAGTTAACGTGAATTAAGATTAAAGTTAAGGTGTTATTGTGGACCTTCACGCCTTTTAAAAAACTTTGTTAAACTTTGTGACATATTTACATTCTATGGAGGTCAGGCGCGAACGAACACCCTATAATTTTATTATGTCATATTTCTTCAAATTGAAACATAATTATCAAAGTATACTTACGCAAATAGATATGAAAAGTCTTTGTCAAAGTTTGTGCCATATTTCCATGGAGTACAGGCGCGAACGCAGACCCCACAATTTTATTATACCATCCCTATTTAAGTTGAAACATACTTGTCAAAGTATTCGTATGTACATTTATATCAAAAACCCTTGTAAACGTTCTTTTTTTCACTTTTTATTTCCATACTTTGTGGGCCAGGTGCGAACGCAAACCCCACAATTTTTATGAACCAGCGTTCTGCCAAATCAAACATACCCATTCCTGATCCTCGATACATCTTCTATCATTATATGTAATCAGTTTTTTTAAAAATAGTCAACCATATAGGAGCCTATTCGTGACCACACACACACACACACACACACACACAGGTTCAGCTTTATATATATATATATATATATATATATATATATATAATTTGATTATTCATTTTAATTTTCTTTCTGTTTTCAGACCTATATATATATATATTGAGAGAGAGAGAAAGATAACTATATCTATTCATATATTTCTAGATAAAATATAGGAAAATTTATGTTGAAAAATACAATGGAATAAAATATATTTTCCATATATTTTCAAATTTATGCATTTTTTACGAATCTTTATCCTCTGATGAAAAAAAGTTTACTTGTGTGTGTGTATGTGTGTGTGTATGTGTGTGTGTGTGTGTGTGTGTGTGTGTGTGTGTGTGTGTGTGTGAGTGTGTGCGTGAGTGTGTGTGTGTGTGTGTGTGTTATTTTGATTAAAATAGTCGGACACACAGACATGTAGACAAAACCTTTTATTTTTATATAAATAGATATAATTTTTGGTGATCCAAAAATGTAAAACACAAGTGAGCATTTTATCAAGCCATTAACTAAAACATTACCAAATTGTTATCGTTCCATGAATTCGTTGTCACCGTATTTTCCTCCTCATAGAAATTTGATTATTCATTTTAATTTTCTTTCTGTTTTCAGACCTATTACTACGGAGCCCTGGAAAATTCAGAATATTCTTTTGCTTACATATTAGCCGATACAGACATGGTAAGATATGGAATCTGTCAGTATAAGGAGGGTCTTCAGAAGAGCAAGCTAATGCCATAGGCAAATCTGAAAAGCCTTTTTCAGAAGAACTGTTTTGAATCCAGGTTACTCTAATCTTTGACAGCTGGCATGGCACAATACTTATACACAAATCAATACAGGGTTTCCCAAATTAACCTTCTTTTTTATGCTAATTTATAATTAAAATAGATGGTTACTTTTGGAACACACTGTATTTGAAATACTGTTGTGTAATGAGGTACCATATCACAATACAGAGATATGTAATTTTGACGAAGGGTTCATCGGAATGTGTGTACGTGTCACTAAATGTCTAGGGTGGTTCTTCACTATTTGAACCCTAAGTTATGTTGTTGCAGTCTATGTATGTTCCAATGCTATGATCGTTTAAATGTTCATATGCAGGGGGGGGGTCATACATGTATTTTCAACATACCTTATTTTCATGCGTCCTTGATCTTGATCCATCTGGAATTCATCTTGTTCTTGGAGGGGAGGCTGGAATCTGTTTGAACGAATATGCATTCACTTCAAAAATGCTGATTGTATTTTATACAGTTTTTATTCACTTTCCAGGTGTCGATGCAGAAGAATGGAAAGTGAATATCTTTGCTTGAGTCGTTAATTTTAGGTTTCTATTCTAAGACATGTCAGCTCCCTCCCCGATCAAGGGGGAGACGACCTGTTTAACCGTCTGCCCTGATCAACGTCCAAATTCCAACTCCAATTATTCTTCTCAGCTAACTAGAACTATGTGACCCGCACGCACTTCTAGCAGCTGATCAGATGCTTCTGGTGACACTTGTCTATGATAAGGTTTTATTATATTTTGACAACTTTTATCAACATTTTTCATATTCATCTCGTTTTCTCTCCAGTTAGATAGATAGATAGATAGATAGATAGATAGATAGATAGATAGATAGATAGAGATGGATAGATACAGAAATAGATAGATAATTAGATCAGGAGATATATCGATAATACACATAGACAAATAGATAGATCGACAGATAAATAACTTACAAATACTTGCTTGTGTTCAACCTACTGCATTACATTACATAGCCATAGCTATTTTATTTACCTCCTCTCTATAAGGTTAGGCACAAGGCGAAATGTGGGCTTAATGAAAACGTTTCTGTGGAACAGACTGGATTCGAACTTGGCACGCCCAGGTTAGTCAGTTCATGTTGTTAACCACTTAGTCACCATCAACTCCCCTACATAGCTGCAGTTATTATTTACCTTCTTTACGGGAGATTAGATACAAGGTCAGGTGTTGTTTTGAAAAACCAATATACTAAGATAAGCACACTCTACCCTACAAAAAATGCAGGAACAATCCTGTCGGCATTCTTCTGCAGGGGCGCTTCAGGCAATTAGCAATAAATTAACTCTTTCTTATAGAGAGAAATTAAAATCTGGGAGAGTAGACCTCCTAGAGTTGAACAAAACCATACCTCAGCTCAACAGCAACAAAGTCACTGTCAGACTGATTGTCAAGGGCGTATCCCCGACTGGTATGAATATTTACGTAGTTTTGTCAGGTAATTGCTTTGATTATTATGGACATACTTAATAATCACAGCAATTACTTTACAAAGCTAAGTAGATATTCATACCAGTCGGTTTGTCGTTGATTTCCCTCTGCATCATTACTAATCAATTACAACAATGTTGAAGAGTTAGGGATTTCATTTTACGTTAAGCTAACATAGAAAACTGAACTCCCTACTAAAAATTAAACCAGTAATGTTTTCAATTACTTCTTTTAATTAAAAAAAAATATATTTAATCGATAATATTCTGAAAAAATTTTTTTTTTATTATTCAAGAAAAATTGGAGGCATTGTATACGAATATTTCTTTCTTAAACAGTTACGAAATTTTGATACCCCAATAATTTTTCTTCTCAACAGATTTTCCGGCGATCTCAAGAGCCCGTAGATCGATCACAATATGAAGCAAGTTATTACAATCTGCTGTTGGAGTACAAAAGTGAATTGGGTCGGAAATTATTGCCAGGAGTTTGGGAGCATTTAAATGTTACTGAGAACGCTCCTTATTACCCTGGATTGAGAATTTCAAAGAAGTTTTCCACCATTTTTCTGCCACCGATGGCCCACTGTGACCCGACGCAGTACATTTATGATGACGACCTCAGTAAGAAGACAGTCGATGCCCACTTGTGGATTAACAGCTACGAACCTGACCATGGCTGTGAATCGGACGAAACGAACCACAAACAAAAATTTGAAAAAGGAGTACGGTAAGTTTGCTGATTTATTTCTTCCTATTAAACTGTACCAAGACTTTGTGATATTTTGGACCTCTTGACATCCACCCCTCGCTCACAAATTTTATGCTCTCCTTTATAAAACTACAGAAACTACAAACTAAGTATAACGTTGTAATTACATTTTAACATGGACTCAACATTGTGCATGAAAATTTCACAAAGAAAGAAAAGAAAAGAAATTCTACACAAGTTTTCTTTTTAGTTGAAAAAAAAAAAAAAAGGCATTTATTACCGGTTGTTTCCACACCAAGCTGCCTGACACGTATTTTCCAAACCATCGACAATATAGCCACATTCCAGCTTTTCCACGCGAGGTTAATTAACAGTTTCTTAATTTGCAGCTATAGCCAGTTATTATTTTTGTAATTCATACCACTGTATACCGTCGGCCGAAAATGTTGTTAACAGTTCAGAAATGAGTCCTGCATCTTGTTTAAAAGTTCCTGTCCTCCTGCCACGTGGTTGAATAAAAAACTCTGCCATGTCGGCACATGTTTAAAAGTCTCTCTGTGTCCACCACATGATTTTTTCCTCCTCTATTTTTCCTTCCTCTTTATCCGATCCCGCTGAGACGTCACGCTCGTGCCACAGCTTTTGCATGTTTCTATAGCTTCGTTACATAAGTTCAATTCCCTAAAATCTTCTAAAATTTTGAAATTCATAAAAATAATTACATTATTTAGCAAATTTATAGGTTTTAAAAAATATTTTTTTACAATGTTTTTTCTTTTAATCATATTCGCTCCAAACAAGGCTAGTGTGAATTAAGAACCATGCATACAGGGACACTCTAAGTAGGAACTTCAGTAGTGAGATATATTATTATAATTATTATTGGCTCACAAGGAACTTTTACACAGGTCATAAAGGACTTCTCCTTGAAAACAACCCGTGGTGTTCCCTGGAAGCTGAGTGACAACAAGTCTCCCTAGATTTCCAGTACTCTCCACCTATTTCGATAACATTTGCAAATGAATCTGCATTATCACAACAGCCGCTTACCATTGATTTGCCTTTCCTATAAGGAAATCTCATGAATTATTCGTTTTCAATGATCGTTTTCATTTTCTTAGAACTCAGTTCTATTTCCAAATATTTTCTATATCGTGGATACATGCATAGTATTTTGGGGGTGAAAAGAGACTTTTTCTGGTCGATTAACTTCTGGGGCTTGCGATTCTGATTTCTCCAGTTTCCTCGGCAATACTGGGACAAAGGTCCCTCTAATAATACTTATACTTGTACGATTATAACAATATATATATACTTATTTTTTAAGGGCGCCTAAACTGTTACCCTACTTTGATCTTTATCGTAGTGGACATAATTATTTCTTGAAAATAAAGAAGAGAATAAAGAAAAAAAATATTTTTGTAATATTTTTATTCTTCTGTTTATTTTATCTTTTCATTTCTTTAACACAGCATTTTCACAAGATGGAATTGCTATTGCTATATGTCTAATTGGCATTTAAATATGAAAATACTTTCGCCATTATAGTAGCCAAAAGAGGATATAGAAAATAAACGCCTCTCTTTTTCTTTTGCAGTATTTTTTTCGAACTAATCAATGCTTTATTCATTTCGATAATTCTTTTGCAGAGCCGATGTTTTGATAACTGAACCAATTGAAGAAATCTGGAAGAATCGGGCATTTGAATCTTTGAGTCAAGTAAAATGGACGAATATCGGCCTTCGAAGTGGCGTCTTTAGAACATACCCAGGTCACCGATCTACACGGAAATATAACCCCACAAAGTAAGTGTCATATTATTCTATTTAATCGTTTTCTTCTTTGCAAGACTCTCAACACCAATATTTTTGGAGAAACGTCTGTTAACTACTTTATATTTTTACCGCTGTGTTTTGCTTTTGTTTATACCGGATTTTACTATATTTTAATGTTTCCTTTTTACCACTGGTTTTTGCCATTATGATTTTATCGTATTTTGAAATTACATTTTTACTTTTAATTTTACCTTTTGTATCTCTGGTTTTATCTTTTTCACCTATGATTTCACCAGATTTCCACTTTAGTATTTTGTCTCTGAATTTACCTCTTTTTACCTCTGGTTTTACCTTTTTTACTTCTTGTTTTGCCTTTTATATTACTTGTTTTACCTTTTTTACCTCTAGTTTTTACTTTATTTACCCCTGGTTTTAGCTTTTTTACCTCTGGTTTTACCTTATTTACCTCTGGTTTTACTTTATTTACCTCTGGTTTTACCTTATTTACCTCTGGTTTTACTTTATTTACCTCTGGTTTTAGCTTTTTTACCTCTGGTTTTTACCTTATTTACCTCTGCTTTTAGCTTTTTTTACCTCCAGTGTTGCCTTTTGGATGTGTGATTTTATCTTTTTTACCTCTGGTTTTACCATTTTAACTTCTGGTTTTACCTTTTCACCTCTGAATTTTCTTTTCTTACATATGATTTTACCTTTTTTACTACTGGTTTTACCTTTTTTATTACTTGTTTTACCTTTTTTACTACTGATTTTAACGTTTTACCTCGGATGTTACCTACCTTTTTCCTCTGGTTTTATCCTTATTACCTCTGAATTTGACTTTTATACCTTAAGACTTAAAAACAAATATTTTATTTATTCTATGAATTCATAAAAAATTATTTTATGGTAAATATTTCGTTGTTTTCCTCTTTTTATTCTCTATAACTTTTCCTCTTTCATTTTTTTTTTAAACAGACGTCCATGGTATAAACGAACGAGTTCAGCTCCTGAACGAACATCTATCTCCACCCCTTATATGGATGCAGCAGGTGTTGGAAAAATTGTCACCATATCACAAGCTGTATTTGAAGGCATGACCCCCCGGGAAAATGAGGAATGTGATAGTCTTGTGGGTGCCAAACCAGGAGGCTGCAAGTGTAATTTAGATGAAGACTGCATCAGCCGTAAGTCATAAAAATATATCAACACACACACACACACACACACACACACACACACACACACACACACACACATACCTGCTTGTTTTTTATCTAATATATAAATATTGGTAATGGTAGTAGAAGTAGTAGACCTTCATTAATAGTTGATTATAGCAACTTTGCCCTAAGAGTGCATGATGTGACAGCTGTTGGTGTGCTGTTGAGCATCATCATTCATTTCACATGAATCAGATGATTATTGTTGGCATTCATTGCCCAGATATCTTTCTAGTTAGAATTCTTTTTGGAAAGATATACAGGCCAAGTACATCCTAGAATGGAGTACTGTGGCCACATCTGGGCAGGAGCTGCTCAGAGCACCCTTTCCTATCTTGACAGAGTTCAAAACAGACTTTGAAATCTAGTAAGCTATGCTCTTTTCTTTTCTCTGTAACCGCTTTCCCACAGAAGAGACGTTGCGAGCCTGTCTCTGCTCTAGCGCTATTTTCATGACAAGTGTTCGACTGAGCTCCAATCTATGGTCCCTCCCCCACGTCGATCTTTCACAAAAAACACTTGTCTAGCCAAAATCACAATCAATAAATCCCCCCACTCTCTATCAGTGTATAAACTTAAACATGGATTCCATCAACAAAGCTTTTTTTCCTAGAGCTGTCCGCCTGTGGAACTCTGTTCCGTTGGCCTGTTTTCCAGCTAACTACAATATTGTTGTCTTCAAGTCCAAGGTTAACAAGTTCTTATTGACCCTTATCCTCGAGTGGCGTCCGGACCTTGATATGTGGTAACCCCTTTGTAAAATAATAAAAATAAAAAACATTGGGCACTTACAGAAGGGCCCCGCGAAGGTTGCCAACATCCTAAGTGAAAGTGTTTCTATGAAATGAACTTGATTTGAACCTGGTACACCCAGGTTGTCAGTCCATGCCAGTAACCATTTAACCACTATTTCTTCCCTGATGATGAAGTTTGAACAGCGTTGTCTGTGATTGGAGAGTTCAATACAGGAACAGTAATCCTTGCCATACAAGAGGAAGATGTTGTTGGGATCTCTATATTTGTTTTCTTCATCATGCTTTTTCTTCATCCAGGTTCTTTATTTGGTCTGCGTTCTTAGTGCATCAAGCATCAAGCAGCACCAGCTGCTGCAGTATTTCCTATCTTCCTGTGTTTTTTATTTATTTTTTTATTGCATTTTTACCCAAAACAAGGCAAAGTGCCATTTTGATGAAGGGGGATACTATCTGGGATATAATTTGCAGGGATACTATGTAGTGAGTTGAGCAGTAAGATGTCTGTTTACATTACATTTGAACTTCTGCATGTCAGTACAGTCTGAGAAGCAGGAACCCGAAAAGGAATTCCAAACTCTTGCTTTCTGAAGGAAGAAACTATTAGAGTAGAAGGCTTTCTGGCATCTAAGGATTTCTACTGTGTAGGGGTGGGATTTAGCTGCTTGTTGGGTTTGTTGGGGGTATTAACGTTGAGGGGGTACAAGAGCTTGTAGTTAGTTGGAGCACCTACCATTAAAATATTTGTGAAGCACCTACTATTAAAATATTTGTGAAGCACCTACTATTAAAATATTTGTGAAGCACCTACTATTAAAATATTTGTGAAGCACCTACTATTAAAATATTTGTGGAGCACATACTATTAAAATATTTGTGAAGCACCTACTATTAAAATATTTGTGAAGCACCTACTATTAAAATATTTGTGGAGCACCTACTATTAAAATATTGTGGAGCACCTACTATTAAAATATTTGTGAAGCACCTACTATTAAAATATTTGTGAAGCACCTACTATTAAAATATTTGTGAAGCACCTTCTATTAAAATATTTGTGAAGCACCTACTATTAAAATATTTGTGAAGCACCTACTATTAAAATATTTGTGAAGCACCTACTATTAAAATATTTGTGAAGCACCTACTATTAAAATATTTGTGAAGCACCTACTATTAAAATATTTGTGAAGCACCTACTATTAAAATATTTGTGAAGCACCTACTATTAAAATATTTGTGAAGCACCTACTATTAAAATATTTGTGAAGCACCTACTATTAAAATATTTGTGGAGCACCTACTATTAAAATATTTGTGAAGCACCTACTATTAAAATATTTGTGAAGCACCTACTATTAAAATATTTGTGAAGCACCTACTATTAAAATATTTGTGAAGCACCTACTATTAAAATATTTGTGAAGCACCTACTATTAAAATATTTGTGAAGCACCTACTATTAAAATATTTGTGAAGCACCTACTATTAAAATATTTGTGGAGCACCTACTATTAAAATATTTGTGGAGCACCTACTATTAAAATATTTGTGAAGCACCTACTATTAAAATATTTGTGAAGCACCTACTATTAAAATATTTGTTAAGCACCTACTATTAAAATATTTGTGAAGCACCTACTATTAAAATATTTGTGAAGCACCTACTATTAAAATATTTGTGAAGCACCTACTATTAAAATATTTGTGAAGCACCTACTATTAAAATATTTGTGAAGCACCTACTATTAAAATATTTGTGAAGCACCTACTATTAAAATATTTGTGAAGCACCTACTATTAAAATATTTGTGAAGCACCTACTATTAAAATATTTGTGAAGCACCTACTATTAAAATATTTGTTAAGCACCTACTATTAAAATATTTGTGAAGCACCTACTATTAAAATATTTGTGAAGCACCTACTATTAAAATATTTGTGAAGCACCTACTATTAAAATATTTGTGAAGCACCTACTATTAAAATATTTGTGAAGCACCTACTATTAAAATATTTGTGGAGCACCTACTATTAAAATATTTGTGAAGCACCTACTATTAAAATATTTGTGAGGCACCTACTATTAAAATATTTGTGAAGCACCTACTATTAAAATATTTGTGAAGCACCTACTATTAAAATATTTGTGAAGCACCTACTATTAAAATATTTGTGAAGCACCTACTATTAAAATATTTGTGAAGCACCTACTATTAAAATATTTGTGAAGCACCTACTATTAAAATATTTGTGAAGCACCTACTATTAAAATATTTGTGAAGCACCTACTATTAAAATATTTGTGAAGCACCTACTATTAAAATATTTGTGAAGCACCTACTATTAAAATATTTGTTAAGCACCTACTATTAAAATATTTGTGAAGCACCTACTATTAAAATATTTGTGAAGCACCTACTATTAAAATATTTGTGAAGCACCTACTATTAAAATATTTGTGAAGTACCTACTATTAAAATATTTGTGAAGCACCTACTATTAAAATATTTGTAAAGCAGACAGAAGGATGCAATATTTCGTCAGTGGGACAGAAGTTGAAGCCTAGCTGACAGTTTGGGACCTATTAGGTTGGCGACTCTCTTTTAAACCCTGTTTAAAATGGAAACTAGTAGCAGATGCACCAGCCCAAATGTGGCAGCAATACTCCATAAATGAGAAAATGGTGACCTTGTAGAGGTACCGGTTTAGGTGAGGAACCTTCAAGTTGTGCTTGCAGACATTTTTGTAATACAAATCAGGATAGCCTCAGAGTTTTTTTTTTTGTTTTTTTTTTCCAGTGATGAGTTCGCAGTAGAATTGGGGATTCAAGAATGCTTTACACAATGCATGTGGCATATCCAGTACGATTTGCATTGCTTGAGCAGTGTGTACATAGTGAAGATGCCAGTCCACTCAAAGACCTTGTGTTGAGCATCTTGTCTCTAATTGATATCAAAGATGTGGTGAAGACATCGCATGTGGAAAATATCCAGTTTATGTTCTTGTTTGACATATGTTGCTCATGTTGCTGTACAGTAAGATGCTGATCATGTAGGCGTTGTACACCGCAGTTTTGGTTGTAGTGGCCAGTTTCATGTTCTTGCAAACATGTGTGGTCAGTTTTTTCTAATATTACTGATTCATAAATTCATAAGCACGTATGCCGAGTAACAGCACTCACAACCAGCAGCCTTGGAACAAATTAGGGTTAGTGTAAACGTTAATTAGAATTAACTAGAAAACAATATAAGATTGACTTTCAGAGGGTTAAAGATACAAGCAATAGTGTGGCAACACTCAATATACAATCGCAAATGGCTGACAGAAGGAGATGCTATCCCTGCGGATTAAATAAAAATTTCTGTTTCGAAATTCTGAGCAGATTTCTGAGTTTAACAGAAAGATTCCCGAGTTTGACAAGATATACCTAAAAAGGTTGACAAGATATACCTAAAAAAGTTGACAAGATATACCTAAAAAAGTTGACAAGATATACCTAAAAAAGTTGACAAGATATACCTAAAAAAGTTGACAAGATATACCTAAAAAAGTTTACAAGATATACCTAAAAAAGTTGACAAGATATACCTAAGAAAGTTGAAGATTACGTCGACCGAAATGTTGTTGAAAATAACACTCAGTATGAGAACAGTTGTCTGAATAATCCAAATAATACAAAATATCAGTCCTCATCTCAAAAAATTCATAAACCTATTGCATAAACATAAAACATACATATATTGCATCGGTTTCTATTATGTTCTTTCTATATTAATAAAATTGTGTGGCCACTTTTCATGTGAATGTGTCTGCATATTTCTCACCTCTACGTGGCTTGCCTATTATTTTTCATTAACTACTTGCCTGGGTGCCATGCGTTTCCTGGGTGTTTGGAGGTGTGTGTTGAGCAAAAAAAAAAAAAAAAAGTGGTAGTAGGCAGGAAGGCTCGAGCCTGTATCGCGAAGGAGGAAAAGAACATGAAAAGAAAAACGTGACGTCTTTGCCGTTGCGTCCATCGCCAAACCGGAAGTGGCGAAGGTTTAAATTAAGGCTAGTCAATTGAAAAGGAGGTGATGACTTTCGAAGATATCGGCGAAAAATACGACCCTCTCCTTGTAGAAAAGTGCCCAGTTGAAGGTGAAGGAATGAATGTTTTTAGCCAATGTTTTGATAGTTGTCGCCCGAAGGGTCGAGCTTCAAAACGAGCTTCAAAATGATACCGATTTCATGAAAATCCGTCGCTTCTGTCGAAAGTTTAAGGCATGCATACACACATACATACAGACAGACAGGCAGACAGAAAGACAAACGGACATTTAAACAGACAGATGAGATTTATATTATAGATTAATCAGACATTTATTAAAATTAAAAATGCAATAGCATAAAAGAAAATGGAAATTTAAAAATCCTATTTAAAAATAAGCTTATAACGAAATTAAGTCCAACATAATGCATTTTGATTTCTTCATGACTAAATCTACCATTTTAACTTTTTTTAATAGTTAAATAGAATGAATTCTGCATAGCGCTTCGAAATTTGAAAGGAATTTGAAAGAAATTATTCTATTTAATAAAACATCATTTGAACTGGCTTTAAAATTCTTACTAAATCGTTGTGTAAAAATACAATGTAATAAACGTTTGGAAGCTATTTACATCCTGTAATAAATAGAGATTAAAACATTACCTTAATAAAAATATTTGTTTTAGTTTTATAACAATTTGATCCAATTAATGGCCAGATTATATGATAATAACTAAATTTAACTTTCCAAATTATATGTAAAAATAGATAATAATTTCCGAGTATTAAAAACAAGGGAAATAATTTTAAAATAGACTCCCAGAAAACGCCGGGTAAGTACAGCTAGTTTTATGTACTTCTATTTACCGTTTGATTTGCATTGTCACATTTTGTTTATATTTTAGGTGTATGTTATGTAAGCCAAGCACCAGGCCCAAATTCAAGGTTTCGTCGATGCGCCACAGAGCGTGTAGAAGCCGTCACAGGTTTAGACATCTTGTATGATGACTTCCAAAACAAGAGTATGGAAACGATGGAAGCGAGTGACAAACGAAAATCATGTGGGCAGGAATACGCATGTCCCGACGGAGAACCTGGATGCCAAACTCGGTAAGTGCCACTTGAAATGAAAACCTATGCTGCACTTACCCTGCAATATTTTATTTCCCATTTGTATAACGTTCAGAATAGAAGCCACCTTCTTTTTTGGCTACATTCTACAGTTTCTCCTCCCCGTCAAAGAAACATAGATTATGAATGATCAGCGCTTATCAAAAGACATATTTATTCCCATGCATCGAAATGGCGATTATTGTTGAACATGCTTCATTTCTTTTTTTTTTATTGGAATTCTTTGAGATGAGTAAACGGGGTCCATGGCATAGTGGATAGAGGCATTGAGTCCCTACGGTTTCAGTTGAGCATTGTCTAAATATAGCGGTTTCAATCTTACACAAATCAGGCCAGAGGATTAGTTGGCCAATAAACGTGGTGAGACAACAACAACTATGGAAGGCAGTAATTACTGGGGATACAGTTACGAGACTCAGCATTCCTATCTCGCCACAGTTAATTACCTCAAGAAGGTCAGAGGATGAGTTGGCCGAAACGTGGTGAAATAAAAATTATGAAGATGAGGATAACAGTCTGCAAAAAATAAAAAAAAAAGAAGAAATCATTTATTCATTTCAAATGAATCAGATGAATAATGTTGGCATTCGTTTCTCTGATATCTTTTTAATTAGAATTCTTTCTAGAAAAAAACATAAGGGTACTTATGAAAGGGACCATATGAAGGTTGTCAACATCCTTAAGCAAGAATGCTTCTGTAGAATAAACTGGATTCGAACTTGGCACATTTAGGTTGTCAGTCTGTGTCATTAACCACTTAACCACCGTTACCTCCTTTAAGATAGATATGGGAGAGTCAGTTTATTATTGTATCGTTATTATAATATGAATACTGACTTTATTGCAGGTTGGCTTTTTATCTTGGAGCAAAGTGTAGTATCTGTTCCGATCTTACACTTAATCTGTTCTGCCCTCAGAGAGAAACCCTTCCAGACTGAAGCAAGTTTAATTTTTATATCAATCCAGAATGTATCTTTTTGGGGAGCTGTATTTTCCCATATTAAAAACTGACCGCATGTCAACTCTGCCATTGTGGATTTATAGTGAAAAGAACTAAATTCCTCATTTCGATGTTAAAAGCATAAAAAAGATTAGTTAATTTCTCAGTCAGTATTTATTTCACAATGAAGGCAAAGCACTCGTCTATCTGAAACCACTATCAATAATTTCCCTCACTCTTTATCTGTGCCTAAACCTAAACAGGAATTCTTTCTTAAAACTGCACGTTCCCAGAACTCTCTTTCGTTTGCCTGCTTTCCAGCTGACTAGAATTGAGTCATCCTCTTAAGTAATTCAGTTTACCAAATTTCCACTACTAACGATTACTATGACATTTTCCCATTGACTACTGTACACTCATTAACACTTATCCTCGAGTGGCCTATAGGCATTGATACGTGGTGACTCCTTTGGAAAAAAAAAGATAGCGACGTGAACTCACTTCCACTTAGTACATAAAAATAAATATTTTATTGGGTAGGGGGGGGGGTCAATTAGGTTTCAAAGACACCAGAAAAAAAGAAAAATGAAATAAACGATTTTGGGTCTACATCAGTTGACTTTCGATGCATGTAGCATCTCTAAACAACCAGACAACAAACCTAGGTTGTTTGGTCCTTCTTCACAAGGGAAAGGTTTATTTTTTCTGTGATCTCTTGAAAGCTAATTGATCCACAAATTCTTGAAACCTAATTGATTAACAAATTCTTGAAACCTAATTGATCTTCAAATTCTTGAAACCTAATTGATCTTCAAATTCTTGAAAACTAATTGAACCAAACATTTTGGAAAACTATTTGATCTTACAATTCTTGAAACCTAATTGATCTTCAAATTCTTGAAAGCTAATTGATCCACAAATTCTTGAAACCTAATTGATAATAAATTCTTGAAACCTAATTGTTTCATAAATTCTACAAAGCTAATTGATCTTTAAAAAAAGCTAATTTACCCCAAAATTCTTGAAAACTAATTGATCCACAAATTCTTGAAATCTAATTGATCTTCATATTCTTGAAAGCTAATTAATCCACAAATTCTCAAAACCTAATTGATCTAAAAATTCTTTAAAGCTAATTGATCTTCAAATTCTTGAAAGCTAATTGATTCACAAATTCTTGAAAGTTAATTGATTCACAAATTCTTGAAACCTAAGTAATCTTCAAATTCTTGAAACCTAATTGATCTTCAAATTCTTGAAACCTAAGTGATCTTCATATTCTTGAAACCTAATTGATACAAAAATTCTAAAAAGCTAATTAATTCACGAATTCTAAAAAGCTAATTGATCCACAAATTCTTGAAACCTAATTGATTTACAAATTCTTGAAACCTAATTGATCTTCAAATTCTTGAAACCTAATTCATCCACATATTGTTGAAAGCTAACTGATTTTCAAATTGTTTAAATCTAATTGATACACAAATTCTTGAAACTTAATTGATCCACAAATTCCTGAAAATCAAGTGATTCACAATTCGTGAAACCTAATTGATCTTTGTATTCTTGAAAACCTAATTGATCCAAAAAATTATTGAAAGCTAATTGATCCACAAATTCTTGAAAGTTAATGGATCCACAAATTCTTGAAACCTAATTGATCTACAAATTCTTGAAACCTAATTGATCAACAAATTCTTGAAAGCTGATTGAACCACAAATTCTTGAAAACTATTTGATCCACAAATTCTTGAAAGCTTATTGACCTTCAAATTCTTGAAACCTAGTTGACCTTCAAATTCTTGAAACCTAATTGACCTCCAAATTCTTGAAACCTAATTGACCTTCAAATTCTTGAAAGCTAATTGATCTTCAAATTCTTGAAAGCTAATTGATTCACAAATTCTTGAAAGTTAATTGATGTTGAAATTCTTTAAATCTAATTGATCTACAAATTCTTGAAACTTTATTGATTTTTATATTCTTGAAAACCTTATTGGTCCACAAATTCTTGAAAGCTAATTGATCCACAAATTCTTGAAATCTAATTGGTCTTCAAATGTCTTAGGTCATCATATTCAAAGTTGAATGAGAACTAGCAAATGTCCTATAGGCCTTCTGTCTTGAGTAGCTCCCTCCATTGTCGTTCATGTAATGTTTGTATGGTTGCAAAGTTCTCAAATGAAAATCGCCCATTAGTGATTTCTATCACGTCATTTTTGGATAATAATTACTTCTTGTTCTTGTTCTTGTTCTTGTTCTTGTTCTTCTTCTTCTTCTTCTTCTTCTTCCATTGTGGGGCAACCAAGTCATGGCCGCCTTTGCATGTCTCTTAAATTGTAGTCCAAGAGTTTAAAGACCATCTCGTGCAAGGGTCTTGAGCCAGCTTTGTGCAGAACTTCAACCTTTGTGACTTGATATTTATCTCCCTCCCATGGCAGGATAATGTAACACAAGGGTGAAAAAATTGGGATTTAAAGAGCCAGCGTCCTAGAAGAAGAGCACTGACCTGCAACAAATGCCTGGGCAGCCACGGTGGCATTCTCCAGTAGGAGTGTCTCAGGCGATTCGCAATAAACTAACCCCTTTTCAAATAATTTTTCATGTATTACTGTCATACACTACTGTTGATAGGAAAATTGACTTAAACAATCTAAAATACTGCAATTTTAATCCATTTACAATTTCACTGTATCTTCCTTCAGATGCTACCTTTTTGACTCGAATGCTTATCTCGTGATGGATCCCGACTTTATGATTGCCAGCAGTTTAGATGAAAGTAAATATGAACGTGTGACGCTTGGCCGGAAAGAAGGAGAAGTCATGAAAGATCTTATATACAAACACAGTTTCTTCAAACGGAAAGAATACATCGACTTTCAAGGATCTTGTCGAATTTCTCCAGAGAAACCAAAGGTAAGTTTCTTTTGATTTCTTTTAATTACTATTAACATATTAACTGAAGAGGCACCCGGCATTGCACGCTAATTAATGTAACCCCCCCTCTCTTGTGTACTCCTGCTTATAATGTTTCTGTAATTTCGTAAAGTTATAAATAATGTCAGAGAAGGACATTATGTTTTTTTAAACTATCAGCCGATAAAAAAAGCACTGCACTACCATTACAAATGATTTTCTTTGTTTCTTTTTTTATTTTATTTTATTCTTATTTCTTCGTTGTTTTTTAACTCTACTCGTTTGCCTTTTCTTCTACTTTTTATGTAATTTAACTCGTCCTCCTACTTTCAATTTACGCTACTGCTGCTGCTACTACTACTACTACTACTACTACTACTACTACCTCAATTGCCTTAATCTCATCAATGCCCTCCCCATCTGTTCCTCTTCTCCCACCGCTTCTTCTCTCCTTCACCCTTCCTCCTATCACTTAAAGCATTTGATGTAAAAATAACCAATCAGAGTTTATTATTATAATTACATATTATTGATCATATTTATAACTATACTAGCTGTACCCTGCCATGCGTTGTTGTGGCTCAAGTTGGCGCAATGGAAAAAGTTCCAAAATGAGAAAAAGCATGTTTCTTATAGGTTTAATTTTCCATTTTGCATGGGTACACAGTTTTTGTTGTTCCATTTTCTTAGCTGATATAGAGAATTTCTGGTTTGGTAACTCTTGAATACGTAACGTAAATTGTCCATGTGAAAAAACAAAGCTTGGATTGGTTTATATTTCACAACATGATAATTAGTACACCAAATTTCAGTTGCAATACATGCGGTGGCATCCCTGGCAAATATAGCTGTTGGATAATTAACCACTTTATCTGCTTTCACAACAGTGTCAATGGATTTGTATTTGACTACCTCACTTGGAATTTTACATTGAATAATAGCGTTAAGTTCATGGGCGTCTTTGTATTGACCTGCAAGAATAGCTCATTCACTCAGTCAAGTGGAATTCTTATAATTTGAATATCTGCAAAAACCTTTTAAACTAACTCTTCTTTTGATGAAATAAAATTACAGAAATTACAGAAGTTAAAAGTCAAATAATTTTGCCCTTAACTCTGATCAGCTGGCACTGTTTTGTACCCAATTTCCCACAAGTGATGCAAAAATTTTTGTGCGGATCGAACAATCTGCAACTGGACATGCATATTTTGAGTTAAGTTTAATGTCTTCACATAGAACAAAAAAGTAGAGTATTTGAGGCAAGCATTTATTTTATCTGCTGATGTTGATTGAAGAATAACAGGTAACATTTGTCTGAAATCTCCTGAAAGCAATATTACTGCATTCCTAAATGGTCTGACATTGGTACGCAAATCTTGCTTACCATTGTGGATTCATCCTAAACAATAAATTTGCATTTCTGCAATATTTTCCCCATATTGGATATTTTGGAGATGTCGAACATGAGATTTTTGAAAAATTGAATGTTTTAAAGTAGAATAAATAATTCTTCTACTTGGCAGCAAGGTTGCAGGTATTCCTCATGCAGCAAGGGCTAAGGCTATGTCATTTTGTTACCAAATTGCTGCCAAAATCAATTTAATTAGAAAGGTTTTACCATTTACTTCTGGTGCTGTTCAAGGTAGTAGTAATTTCCAAATAACTTCTATTCTCACAGTCAGTAAATTAGGTGACTAAAATAGGATTTATCCATGTTTTGACAATACCTTATTCACTGTAATTAATTTAGGAGACTAAAATAGGATGAGGGATTAGAGATGGACAGATAGAGAGGAAGATATATAGTATTCAAGAATTCTGGCGAAAGGACAGACCCATCAAATTATCGCCCCATTAGCCTCCTCCCACTTTTTGCCAAAATATTTGAGACCTTAATTAACCATGCTCTAGTCCATCATCTTACAGATGCTAAACTACTGACTGACAAACAATATGGATTTAGACAAGCCTGTTCCACAGCAGACATCCTAACTGTGATCTCTGAACATATATACCATTCACTGGACAAAGCGGGGGAGGGCAGAGCGGTAGCTCTAGATATATCTAAGGCTTTTGACAGGGTATGGCATGAGGGTCTCCTCAGTAAAATCAGATCATACGGTATCACTGGTAGAATACTTAACATAATTAAATCCTTCTTAGATAAGAGAAAAATCCAGGTTGTCCTCGACGGTCGTACATCTAAACAATATGATATAAATGCGGGGGTGCCCCAGGGGTCTATCCTTGGACCTCTATTGTTCCTGATATTCATAAATGACCTCCCCGACAACATTGCCTCTGAGATGGGTATATATGCTGATGACACTACACTCTATGGCAGGCACGACAGGAAGACGAATGAACACATTTCTAAAGAAATGGCAGAAACACTAGAGGAAGACCTCCAATCTGTAGTGGAATGGGGACAAAAGTGGTTGGTCGCGTTCAATGCTGCCAAGACTAAACTAGTTTCCTTCAATAATTACAAGAAACCCTCCCTACCACCCATAGCAATGGCCAACGACTCTTTATCTGAGAGTCCATCTTTCAAACTCCTTGGCCTAACGTTCACAGGAAACATGAGTTGGAACAATTACATTGAAGGCATTGCCAGGGCTGCTGCAAGAAAGGTGGGCTCTCTCTACCGTGCTAGAAAACTACTAACACCTGAAAGTATTCTGTACCTCTATAAGGCCACCATTCGCCCATGTATGGAGTATTGCTGCCACATCTGGGCTGGTGCATCTGCTACTAGTCTCTCGCTCCTTGACAAGGTTCAAAAGAGAGTCGCAAACCTGATAGGCCCTGAACTGGCATCTAAGCTTCAGCCTCTGTCCCATCGACGAAATGTTGCATCCCTCTGCCTTTTCTACAAGTATTTTAGTGGTGAATGCTCTGACGAACTGCAATCACTTGTGCCCCCACGACGTGAGCACCCTCAACAAACCCGACAGGCTGCTAAATCCCACCCCCACACTGTAGAGATCCCTAGATGTAAAAGATCTTTTTACTCCAATAGTTTCTTCCCCAGAACCGCTAGACTCTGGAATTCCATTCCAGGTCCCTGCTTCCCCAACAGTACTGACGTGCAGAAGTTCAAGTGTAACGTGAACCGACACCTTGCTGCCCAAATCCCTACATAGTACCCCAGTAGTGTTGCCCCTGATAGTAGCCCCCTACACCAAAGTGGCAATTTGCCTTGTTTGGGGTGAAAATGTAATATAAAAAAAAAAAAAAAAAAAGATAGAAAAGAGAAAGTGAGATGAAAATAGAGAAAGAGAAAGAGATAGAGAGATAAAGGGATTGATAGATAAAGAGAGAGGGGGAGAGTTAGAAATAGAGAGGGATGAAACAGAGGAGAGATAGAGGGAGTTAGAGAGAGAAAGGGGCTCAAAGAGAGATGGAGAGGGTGATATATAGAGAAAGATAGATTGAGAGAGGGAAAGGGAGAGATGGATAGAGAGAGATATTAAGAGAAACAGGTGAACTACACTTCACCGTTTGTTTCCTCGTTCAGTAGAGAAGAAATCTTTCGAGACTGAGGCAATTTTAATTTTTTGTTACTATCCAGAGTAACCCTTTTTTTTTTGGGGGGGGGACTAGATTTTCCATGCATTAGAAACTGACCGGGTTATCTGTACTTTCACCTAACAAATTAATAAAAGAAAAAGATTTTGTAAAATTTGAATTTAACATGAAAATACTATTTTAAAAAATAGCACGATAATATAAGTGCATAAGTGCCACTTTATGTACTCCTTGGGCGTTGAGTTCCATGGCGACCAGCATAATTATTTAATGGTCGCTCCCTTAGACCCCCCGCTCAGTCAAGGCTAATGCATGCGCATGTAACATTTTTTATTTATTGAGGTTGGCTTAGTAACTAAACGATTTATTGATAATTTCGTAACCCTTAAATGCATGCCAGAAGATTTAAATTGGTTCATTATTGTTGTAATGAAAAAAAAGTTTCATTCAACACAAAACCAAAAACACATATTAATGATAAATGATTTATTATTCTATTCATTGAAATTTACTAATTTTTAGATAAAAAAGTAAAAAAAAGTTAATTAAAAAATAGTTGCTTATGTGCGCATGTAAAAATGTTTGTAAAAGTGAGAAATTATTTTAATCATTTAAAAAACATGTCTTATTTTTTTGTTTTATTTTTAGATTAGGTCACCCTTATAATCACCCCAGCATCCTCATCTTAAGAACAGCTTCCGGAATAAACACCACTTTTGGAGGGGGGGGGGCTATTTGCAAAATTTAACTGATATTTGTTGTCAGCATACCCACCCGAAAATACTATTAAAAAAGGGGGAGGGGTTCAGTGCCCGTTGCAGAGAAGTAGATTTATTTATCAATGAACGTTGCGAAGAAGTAAATTTATTTATCAATAAAAGTCGTCATTTAAAAAAGATAATTATGGAGGTGGACCTAAATGTAAATATTTACCCAAAAAACTATCCCGAAGTTTATTACAAAAACGTTTTGTTTTCGCACTATTCAACAATTTCTTCATCCGCGCATGTGAATTAAAAAATATTTGTAAAAGTGAGAAGTTATCAGTAAATGATTTAGTTTTTTATTTATTTATTTATTTATTTTTTTTACATTAGGTCCACTTCCACAAATGTTAAGAACGGCTTTCAGAATAAACACCCTCAACCTCTCCATGTTAACAACGGATTTCGGAATAAACACCATGGGGGGGGGATTTATTGTCAACATACCCATCCGCAAATACTATTAAAAAAAAAAAAGTCGATAAAAGTCGTCATTTAAAAAGAAATTTAAAATCAAATGTTTGTAAAAGTGAGAAATTATTAATAAATGTTTAGTAACATTTTTCGGTGCTAATACAGAGAGTGCCGTGCCGCGCTATTTTTTAAATCGTATTTCCACGTTTAATTACAGTTTTATGTTTTTTTTTATTCAATTGCAAGGTTAAAGTACAGAATAGGTACAAAACACCCTCCCCTCCCCATGTTAAGAATGGCTTTTTAAATAATAACGTTATTATTTCAACACGGATCACTCTCTGCATGAGTACCCATTTTTCTTTTAATATACATAAAAAGTAAAACTTTTTTTCAAAATAAATAAATAAATAAATAAATAAATGTTTGTAAATGTGACAAATAATCGTTTAGTTACGGCAACGTCAGTAAATAAAAGATGTTACGTGCGGGGTGGGGTGGGGACTAAGGGAGCGACTATTATTTTTTTCGCTGGTCGCCATGGAACTCAACGCCCAAGGAGTACCAAATTGTAATTTTTTTTTTTCGTCAAATAAATAAATTTCAAGCAATTTTTACAATAAATAATAGATAGCAACTTCATTAATTTTACGACTCGCCCCAGCATATTATAAACACCCTAACTTCCATATGTTAAAACGGCTTTCGGAAAGAACACCCCCCCAATCTCCCCATATTAAGAACGGCTTTCGAGGTTTATGGGAGGGCGTGTTTTTTTAAAACATGGGGAGGTTAGGGTGTTTATAATACGTTGAGGCATGTCGTAAAAATGAAACAGTTTAGAAAAAGTTAAAACAAACTTTTTTATGTAAACAAAAAAAGAAAAGAAACTGAACAATTAAAACGTAATGTTTCATGAGTGAAAAGCCTTAACATAAATAAAGGTATTTAAAACTTAAAAATTGGTAAGTACATAAATTAATTTAAATTTTTAAAATATGGGATTTTTTTTGTGCTAATGCAGAGAATGATCCGCGCTATTTTTTAAATCATATTTCCGCGTTTAATTAAAGTTTTATATGTTTTTATTCAATTGTAAGGTTAAAGTACAGAATAGGTACAAAACACCCTCCCTTCCCCATGTTAAGAATGTCTTTGTTAATAATAACGTTATTATTTCAGCACGGATCACTGTCTGCATGAGTAACTGTTTTTTTTTTTTTTACTTATCTTGTAATTCGAGAGTAGTTGAAACGGAAGTTACCAGAAATATTATTGGGCAGTCTCGCAGAAACGACTTCGAAAAATATTTATATTTTAATTAATATTTTTATAATTCGCAATGTAAAATTATTTTAATAACATGCAAACATTCATTGACTTTACAGATAGATTTTCTAAAAGTTTCAATTAAATTGGTAATGTAGAAATATGGTTGTATAAACTTTGAACGAACCAAAATTACATTTTTATATATATAGATTATATAAATTACGAGTTGCCTATCCAGCGTTGCCTGGGATCATTTTACTATCCTTTTTGTTTCTCTCTGATTATACCACATCATTCACTGTAAAATATCCTCAAACATATTCCTAGTTCATTATAATCACAACCGTTATTACTTCTAAAACTACAGATGAACCTTTCACTCTAGAGTGAAAGATGGAAGTTGTCATAAAAATGCATTCTTGACAATATTGGTGTATTTTGATAATGAACTGTTTTGGGTTTTTTTTAGTTTTAAATCCAGAAGAACATGTTTATGCTGATTTTACATTTAAATCACTACTGTTACGGTGTTCATATAAAATTTCCCCTCTAAAAATAAAGATCACTCTTAATTCTATTCACACAAGTATCTGCTCCATCCTGTGCTCTAATGTCACCACCAAGGTAACAACATTTCTAAACAAACTCAATAACTTTACTATCTACGTATATTTTTTTTCCACATCTGAGCTATCATATGTCTCCATTTACTTAAATTTCTTATTAGTTTTGCTTTTTTAGTGAAACTGGTTCTCCAAAACCTCATTTTTTAAATTATTTTCTGAACAAGACAAAAAAATTATCACACTATTTTTACACACTTCCATTTAAAAAATTTTTTCTGGATATTTTTACATTTTTCATAAGAGCCCTGCAGGCCGGATTAAAGACTTTAGCAGACTGGATCTGGCCAGTGGACCATAGTTTTGGGACCCCTGTCTTACACTTCTGCATATAAACTGGTTATTCTCTCTCAACTTACCAGTAATTCCACTGCGCTTTTTGTAATGCTTACATGTATAATGGAAAATTGGGTTGTATCCGACTCTTTAACCACAAACTTTTCCCTTACTGGAAGATTTCCAATAAAAAGGGAAGTGGGAGAAGTATAAAATATGCTGTTGAAGTTAATAAACCAAACTTGTGAGTGGACGAAAGTGCTCATAAGAGATAGTGTGACATGGTGACGGAATGAAGAAGTTGAGAAGTGTATCAAAGAAAAGCGGAAAGGATGGAGCAAATGAATAAAATGATTAGTGAATATAGAAAACGTAGCAAGAAGGCAAACAAGAAAAACAATATACAAGTGCAAGAAAGAGGCTAAGCAGGTTTGCTTATACAGGGTGACCCCAAAAAAAGCAAAAGCTAAATGGAGGCCATCTAGAACATATTCTGTAGAACGGAGAAAAAAAAGGGCAAATGCACTAGTGTTCTGATGTGATGTTTTGAATATAATAAACTAGTTATGACGAAAGTTTCATTTAATTTGAATAAAACACTAAAAAAACGGGGCCTAATTAGAGTTGGGGCCCGTTTTTTTTGGGGGGGGGGTCACGTGGATATGATAAAGGGATGACCAAAAAAATGGAGCATTCAGAATAGCTAAACAGATAGCAAGGATAAATATAAATATTTTTAGAGAGAAGTGCATTCGAAATGACTGAAGTGTTGGTAACGCATGAACAGGACAAGAGAAATACTTGAAAGTGATATTATTAATGATTCTTGAATGCTGAGCTTCCATGATGCCGAATAAATCTAGACGTTTCAGAAGTAGTATGGAGTCTAGCTATAAAAATTAGGAAAGAAATGGTACGAGAATCAGTAAGATGAAAAATCCTAAGACTGCAGGAACCTCAAGTGTTGAGCCTTATCGGAGCCTTGATAAGAGACGACTTCTTTGTAAAAGAAAAAAAAGAAGTATTGTTTCTGAAATGTTGAAGGCTGATAATGAAACAGTCATTGAGATGATTACAGATTTGACAAATCCGATCATAAAACTGGAAATTGTTAACTGTTAAAATATGATAGCTTGAAAGTTGAAGAATCAAGTCTTGAATGTGATTGAAAGAATAATCGAGCAGCAAATAAGAAGTCAAATAAGCGTAGATGAGATGCTATCAAAAAGTAGAGTTTCCTCCCTTTCTGATAAATCTTCTTTTTTTCATACCTTATACTCTTTATAACGCCCCCTTTCATTGGCCAAACGTTGTTGCTCATCGACCAATCATGGCAACCTATTTATTGAGTGAGATGTTAACATCCTTTAAATCTCTCTCTTCGTTCAAGGACCTCGACATGGTAGGAACATATTTTTTTCCTCTCTGTATTTATCGAACTTGGCTGAGCTGTCTAACTAATGGAAGTAAAAATTAGAACTTATTTGGACTTCTTAAAAAGCTACAAAACACAATTTGTTTTGTAACATGAATATTTAATGATTGCATTATTCCTTTAATGTTCAATACACATTTTATCTTTCTCCGACTTGTAACTTTGTGTTATTTTTTTGTCATAAGTCCAATACAGTTTTACCTGGTCGAAAACACAATAATGCAGTTTGGTCGGTCAAAGTACCACTGGTGCCATATTTGAGCAAAATATGACTAATATTACATTTGGACAACGTACCACCAGTGCTATATTTATCCTGAGAACAATGTAAAAGAAGAAAAGTTTGTATTTTATTCCTGTGGATCTGGAGGAAGTTTTTGAAAGAATCCCAAGAAATACTATTTGGTGGGCAGTATGTAAATTAGAGGCAAACAAGTAGTTACTGATAGTTGTTCAAACAATGTACAGAAATTCTCAGTGTCATGTATGAATTAACAGCACATTTAGTGACAGTTTTAATGTTAAGGTCCTGTATCGAATCAGTTGATTTTCATTCGTGTCTTAGAAGTATTGTCCATAGAGTTCTACACTGGTTGTCCAAAAGAGACGTTGTATGCCGATGATTTAATACTTGCTTATGAAACAATGGATGACCTACTTGTCAAGTTAAAGACTTGGAGGAATGCTATGGGAAATAGAAGTCTAAAAGTGAATGTCAGCGAAACTAAAATCCGATCAGTAGATTTCAGACGATATATAATAAAGTTGTCAAGTTAAAGACTTGGAGGAATGCTATGGGAAATAGAAGTCTAAAAGTGAATGTCAGCAAAACTAAAATCTGATCAGTAGATTTCAGACGATATATAATAACGTTGTCAGACTGTTGTGATTAACGTTCAAATGCAATGCCTTAAATTAACATTTTTTAAGTATGTTATACTATTAAACAATTTTATTCAATTAATGTAGTCCAATTAAAGCTCACACAAAATCCATTAAAAAAAATAAAACAAAACGAACCAGTATGCAGTTGTTTAAAAATATTTATTATTTTATACCATGTTTATTTTATAAAAATATATTTAAAAAAATATAAGAAATAAAAAGCAAAAGTATTTATGAAATTTGAATTTCAACATTTCGTAAAATGTCCTATTGATTGTATTGAATAATCGATATTTTTAATGACACATAGTCCATTCGTTGAATTATTTTTCCAAAAAATATAAACTTTTTTTTTTTAAAGAAATTAATAAAAGCACTAACAGTTGGGAGACATGTCAATCACCAAACAAAAAAGGAAAAGGTTTCTGATAATGCCGGGTAGGTACATTTAGTAACTAAATGAATTGATGCCATTTATATGTTTTTGTTTTTATCCTCAAGGTAACTCTTGAAGGTATTCCGAAAAAACCTGAAGAATTAGACAATTACTACCAAACACGAGGACCAATTCCACAATTCCATAGTGAATTTGGATGCATCCAAGATGTGGTTGGATTTAAGGCAGAGGACAGCGCACTTGGTAAGTATTACTTTGGTTGCATCTGTAAAATCTTTCACTAAGAATTGCCAACATTGTTATATTAGTCTTTCTTTAGAAAGAAAAAATATCAATTTTCAATAAGAATTATTTACATACATACATACATACATACATACATACATACATACATATATATATATATATATATATATATATATATATATATATATATATATATATATATAATTCCAGATTAATATTTTCCAGAGATAAAATAACCAAATAAAGTTTTAACGAGGTTAATACAAGAGTGCTCAATGCTGAAGTAGGACAAGATACACTTTTTATTTGTTTTACATAAGAATAAATATGTAGCTACACACTCATGAGCATATTTCGGTTAACCGGCGGTATTGCTTATACAAAAGCTTAGTCCATAAGATTATGAATTAAGCTTTTGTAAAAGCAATATTGCCTAAGAGGTCTCTAATTACTAGTAACTGGCTAACCAAAACATACTCATGAATGTGTAGCGATATATTAATGCTTATGTAAAACAAATAAAAAGTGTGCATATATATATATATATATATATATATATATATATATATATATATATATATATATATATATAATATTTTGATTGCAGAAATTCCCCTCTGGACCAAAATACTGCAAAATACTGTAGGTTTTCAAGAATATATGCCACATACAAATTCATTATGTCTAGAATATTAGTCACTATCTTATGCATCTTTAGAACGACATTTTAGATGCATCTAGTCGATATAATAAAATCCTACATTCCATCCTAGGAGCAACATCATCACAATCGCAACATCTTTAGATGAAGTAGTTTCTTTTTTTTCCTCTAAATCTAAAGTCCTCACACCATCTCCAGACATCACCAAGAAGAAATATACACATTATAACTATATTATCCTGGCACCCTTCGTAACTGGATCATACACTTATGGACATACAATTATCTTCCCATTTCCTGAATCGAAAATAATAATATTTCCCTTCTAAAATTTTAGCTATTTACATTGGCCGAGAGTCGAAAAATAGATTTTTCAGATTACACACTTTATTACAAAATGAACGCGTCTGACCTTCACAAATATGGTGGCTTCCTCTAGACAAAACAATCGTTTTATAAATATTAAACCAAATACAAAAATATTAGCAGCTCATAATCAGAAATTTACGTATCACCATGCAACTACCCCACTAACAAACAAACAATCCCTGAAACAAAAAACATAACATTTATGGATAATACTGTTGTTTTTGTTGTTTTTTGTTTTTTGTTGTTGTTTTTTGGGATTTCGAATCTCCTTAACGAAACGGCAAGGATGCTATTGGGGGTGGGGGGTTCTTGTACTTTGTTTTATAACAGGGCTTCCCTTCTTTTTTTTTCTTATTTATATTATTTATACCTATACACGCATTAACATCATGCAAATATCTCCCACCCAAAAACACACACACAAAACCCTGAAACAGAATATTTATGCATGCCCTTGTTTACTTTTCATTTTAGGCATTAACCCCTTAGAAGTAAGTTGACGCCCCAATATTTTATGCAGGTGATTGATTATAGACCAATTATAGACACTTTTCTTTAAAATGACAATTTTTTCCTTTTGTTCATAGTGTTTGTGTGTGGGGATCCTGACAGCGATTATCAAGGTTAAATTTGGAACAAATATTTTGGCATCCCCTCCCACTCACACCAGCATAGAAATGTAAAAAATGAATTATAACAAACAATTATTGAAAAGGAACATAAGTATGGAAACAAAATTTAATTTGGTTGAACACAACCTTTTCCCAAACGAACACCCTTAGATATTTCTACAAAATTGTAAACTGAATTGACATTTTTATTTGGTATTTTTGTTTTTTAACAACTGCTACTTTTTTCTCTGTCGGTTTTCTGCCTAAGTAGGGGGTGATGTAGCAATCACAAATAAAAAAAGATAATCTCTTGCAAATCAATGCTCCCCACCCTACCCCGCCAAGTGATTCTGCCACACACTGACCAATTGGCTGGCAGAATGCATTGATTCATTTGTCCTCTAAGGAACTTTTTTTTAGCCCTTACAAAACTGCTTAAACGTTGTCTTAAGGAGAATTGCTTCCCATCACCCAGGAAAATCTCATCAGCATGCCCTGCATTTAAGAATTCAGATGATTGGTCATCTCCCTCTCAGTACAGGCCAATAAGTCTCCTGTGCGTCATAAATAAGTTGCTGGAATATGTGTTAAATAGAGAAGTAATCAACCATCTCAGCAAAAATAACCTTTTTAGTGACACGTAATATGGTTTCCATTCTGATAGATCTACAGCAGATGTGCTTACAGTTATATCTCATAAGATTAGCAAATCTCTCGACAGAGGCTACCTTTCTAGGGCGATTACTCTTGACATATCAAAAGCCTTTGATAGAATATGGCATAAAGGTTTACTTCACAAGATCTCCAGCTACGGTATAGCTGGAAATATCTTCTCAATTATTAAATCATTTCTCTCTGATAGGTTCATAAGAGTAGTGGTTGATGGGCAGAAATCAGAAGCTCTCAGTATAATGCTGGAGTCCCTTAGGGGTCCATCCTGGGCCCAACTCTCTTCCTGATCTAGATTAATGATCTTCAAAATCACATCCTTACATCATTTGTAGATATTTATGCTGATGACACTACTCTCTATGGTAGCACATCTAAGACCGTAAACGACCAATTTCTCTCTGATTCTCTCTCCTCTGATCTTAAGCAAGTAGTACAATGGGGAAAGAGGTAGCTTGCTACTTTTAATGCATCTAAAACCAAGCTTTTATCTTTACATCATCAACGCTCTGATCCCCATCTGGCATCAATTGAAATGAATGGCTCACGTCTTGAGGAGGCCTTATGTTTTGACAAGCTTCTGAGCTTGACCATTACTCCTGATCTTAAATGGAACACATGCATTAAATCCGTTGCCAAGGCCGCTGGAAAAATGGTGGGATCGTTCTATCGATCCAGTAGATATCTCACCACTGATGCAATTATCTATATAAGAGCCAAGTTCGTCCTAGGATGGAGTACTGTTGCCACATTTGGGCTGGAACTGCTAGAAAGGACTTATCCTGCCTTGATAGAGTTCAAAATAGACTTCGTAGCCTCATAGGGAATATCCTTTTCTCTTCCCTGCAACCTCTTTCTAACAGAAAAGATGTTGAGAGTTTGTCCCTGCTTTATCGTTATTTTCATGGCAAGTGTTCGGCTGAGCTCCAATCTATGGTCCTCCACTCGCCAAACTTTCACAAGAAACATCCGTCTAGCCGAAAACACTATCACTAATTTCCCCCACTCTTTACCGGTGCTAAACCTAAACGTAGATTCCATGAGCAAAGCTTCTTTCTAAGAACTGCATGCCTATAGAATTGTCTTCCGTTTTCCTGCTTTCCAGCTGACTACAATATGATTGTCTTCAAGTCTAACGTAAACAAGTTTTTGATGAGCCGTTCCATATAAGTTAACAAATTTACCGAATTTCCATGGCTAACGATTACTATATTGTCCAATTTCTACTGCACACTCTTTAACCTTATCCTCAAGTAGCCTCTTGGCCTTGATAAGTGGCTAGGCCTATGTAAAAAAAAAAAAAGAAAAAAGTCCAACCTTCGACTTTCGACTGCCAAAATAAATCTTTTGTTGTCTTGTTATTCCATGCTACATATTCAATGATTAATCTTTTTATTAGAGGAGCTAACAAGCAATTCTCTAAAAAACTATTTCACACTTCACATAAATATAGTAGGCTTTAAAAAAAGTGTGTGTGTGTGTGTGTGTGTGTGTGTATATATATATATACTTTTTTAAAGCCTACTATATATATATATATATATATATATATATATATATATATATATATATATATGGGGAGACAAATAAATAGAAACATTAAAAAATCCCCTATACATATTTTTAAATACACCCCTCTATCTAAACAAACATAATATAAAGAATACCCGAAAAGACTGAAACGAAAAATCACAATACTAAAATCCAAGAATCCAAAAAATAAATATCAAAATCGAATGAAGCACCCCTACCCTTATTTCAAAAAAGCTGGTTCTCCCCCCCCCCTCCTCACACATACACATTAGTAACGACCTTGGATCACAGTCACCTTCCTAGGGAAGCAAATAACCTCATAATACTATAAAACAGTACACACATTCTCAAACCAATAAAAGAAAACACACACACACACACACACACACACACACACACACACACTACCCTACCCTAAAGGAAAAGAAAAAAAAACACAAGCAGAAAGAGAGAGTGAGAGAGAAACACAACACAGGAGTGACCACAGCCGAGGTCAGCGGCCTCGACACAGCCCAATAAAAGAGTAATAAAAATTGAACATTCCAATGAATAGTATACACTTACACGCTTCCACCCTTGGAAACACTTCAAATAAACTACGAAAATGCTATTTTTACGCTTCACAGAACATCTGAAATGCGTTAAAAACGATTTCAATGATTTAAAAACATTATTACAATGATCAAAACATAATTCTCAATGAAAAACCAGGACATGGAATAATAGAATAATGTTAAAAAATACACATTGTTGGTGACTACCCCCTTATTTAAATATATATATATATATATATATATATATATATATATATATATATATATATATATATATATATATATACATATATATATATATATATATATTACACTCTTATCTTTTCAGGTTCCAGTGGTATGATTACCGGCAATGTATCAGGACCATGTATGTCTGGCTTTTACTATGTGAAAGCTTTGCCAAAAACAAACCTGTATTTGCTTGTCATTGAAAACTGGCAGCATTACAGAGAAAGTTTATTTTATAATTTTAATTGTCGTATTGCACAAAGGTAAGTCAATAATTGTCCTTAAATTATGATGATACTGTTATGTCTTGATGATATGTGTTATCAGTTTAATAACCACCAAAAAATGATCATAGGACGAATTATAAGCTTTAACAGATTTATTTAACAACTTACAGATTAAATGGTAATGTAGAAGCCGTTGGATGTGTTATGATTAAAGTCTATATTATAGAGATACACTTTTGCTTACTTCTCAAAATGTCCTAGCTGAGGCTCTTCCTATCCCGAGGGCGATAACTGCTTTCTTCTGTTCAAGGGAAATAACTTTTTTATGTGTATCTAACAGACACAAAAATATTTTATTAATGACAGCATGTTTTTTTGTTATTAAACCCACTTATATGCAATGGTGATGCAAGTATTACCATGGACCACCATCAGTGACACACACTGCAATAGCGATTCTATTTTATGAGGCTCATCATTTAAATGTGATCCCAAACCTTATAAAGGAATGCAACTGAATAATGGTCAACGACCCTAGAAGTCTCTACTGCTATTAAAGTTAAATATAAATTTGTCTGTAAGAAAAGAATATGCATCTATTTGTTTAACTGTGTGAAGGTGTCACGAAACAGTGAAAGTGTGTCCAAAGGATGGGAGTCGTTTTGGCATGTAGCCGCCTCAATCTCAATGTTATTTAAATACGCAAGAAATAAGGGAATAAAAAAAAATATGATGAAAACCGCCTTTTCTCTTACACCTGACATCTTTGACAATCAGTCAGATAAAAACTGAACCATCGCAATGACCTTTTATCTGTGGAGCTATGGTATTAGTTCTGGGTAGTCATAGGAGGTCCACCTTCCTAGGCCTTGTCTTCCTCTTTGAGAAATTGTTAATTACTTGCTAATTGCTTGAGACACCCCCACCAGGCAATTTTTAAGGGGCCAGAGTGCATGTGTTGCACAGGCTTATTCTCCCCACCTCCTACTTTTATGCCGCATCATATTTTGAGAAATTTGGAGATAAATAATAATAAATACTAAGGAAATAAAAAAAAACGGTCAACTATGCAAAACACGCAACTTGATATTTAAGTAAAGGTAATTTTGATTGGATAAAAAATAACATTTTGTATTGATTACTTTTCTATCAGAAATTGTGTGTTGAACCACCTGCGTGTGGACTATTTTAAAACACTTTTTATTTGGACGTCGCTGGATGGACATTCCGTTCACTGTATGCCACTACAATATCACTAATCACTAGTGATTAAAAATGTCTATATATATATATATATATATATCACTAATCACTAGTGATTAAAAAATATATATATATCACTAATCACTAGTGATTAAAAATGTCTATATATATATATATATATATATAGACATTTTTAATCACTAGTGATTAGTGATATTGTAGTGGCATTCAGTGAACGGAATGTCCATCCAGCGACGTCTAAATAAAAAGTGTTTTAAAATAGTCCACACGCAGGTGGTTCAGGTGTTTACAAACAAACGTTTGAGCCCTCTACGAGTAGCGGACGGATGTTTATTTAAATAGACGTTCGGACAGTTTAATTTCGGCCACCGATTCCGTAGTCAGGGGGTAGGACTGCCGACTGTCATCACGACGGTTCTAGGTTCGATCCTCGGCTTGGGAGAGGTGTTAGTCTAGCGGCACTGATGAGTTGTGAAACAACGAAACAGGTCTGTATGTCGATGACTAAAATATATTTTATAAAGCTCCCCTCTTCGGTAGAGCACTCTCGTAAATTATCTTACTCGCTACTTAATTTAGCTGAAATAATGCGAAGCTCGCGATTTGTTTACAAACAAACGTTTGAGCCCTCTACGAGTAGCGGACGGATGTTTATTTAAATAGACGTTCGGACAGTTTAATTTCGGCCACCGATTCCGTAGTCAGGGGGTAGGACTGCCGACTGTCATCACGACGGTTCTAGGTTCGATCCTCGGCTTGGGAGAGGTGTTAGTCTAGCGGCACTGATGAGTTGTGAAACAACGAAACAGGTCTGTATGTCGATGACTAAAATATATTTTATATATATATATATATATATATATATATATATATATATATATATATATAGACAGAGAGAGAAATAAAAAGGAACAAACCGTATTATGTGTTTATCAACGTTTCGTCTTTATTTCGAGACTTCCTCTGGATGCACAGGCTTATTCTCCCCACCTTCTACTTTTATGCCGCATCATAATTTCGTCTCAAATAAAGACGAAACGTTGATGAACATATAATACGATTTGTTCCTTTGTATTTCTCTATTTTTTCGGAATACTATTTCCATTATTTTCATCATATATATATATATATATATATTTATTTATTTTTTTTTCATCTTTTTACAGTGTTGTGAACTCAGGAGCTTACCGAATTATCAATGGTACCTGTGCCCATGAAGACACATCAAGCAGCTCGCTAGCAGAGGATGGGAAATGTCCTCCTTTACGCAATATTGTACTCAACTGTACATACACAACGGGAGTTTGTTTCAAAGCAAACTGGTGGATAATTCTATTTGGTCTTTTTCTTATAATGTGCCTTTTACTACAATGAACACATAATCATCACAAAAATATAATAATTAAAAATGAAAGCATTAAAACAAATATGCTGAGCTAAAAATAGTTACACAAATGGGTTAGTTTTATCGAGTGACATATCTCTACTTCTGTTTTTTTTTCTTTATGATTTTGACCTTTCATTGCGAAAGAGAAAAATGTCTTTAAAAAAAACAAGCATACATAAACAATTTTTTAAACTGAGATTTAAAAATATGGGCGTTTTTAACAATAAAAGAGATTATCAAAAAATAATTAATGATTAACACGTCAATAAGAAGCTGAGAAAATGTGACAGAGAATGAAACCAAAATGGCTGAGCAGAGAAAAGTGTAGTTTTTTTTCTTTTGTTTAGAATCCAACTTCTTCCATCCTTTGTTTCACGGACTAAAGAAAAACGTGAAATTTGGAGCATTTTAAAAAAAAAAAAATTTTTATTCAAATTTCTGGATGAATTTGTTTTCATAAAATGGAAAAGACCCCCTCCCCTCCAAATTGTCTCAGTGTAAATCTCTGAAAACAACAATAAATAATATTTGGACAAAAGAAAAAGAAATTTTCATTTAAAACATTGATGAAATTTTAAAGTATTTCAATTTAAAAAAAATTCTTAGACATTAATAAAATGAAAAACTATTGTTTTCATCGATATATAAAAAAAGAAAAGTTATTGAAAAAGATGGATGAAAGATGAAAAAAAAAAAAAAATGAACGAATTGTTTTTGAATATTTTTTTCTAAAATGTTGGAGTTTTTCTTCTTCCCTTGTTGTGAATTTCCAAAAAAAAAAAAAAAAACCCAGAAATGCAATTTAAACTAAAGAATTTTTTCTTTACTTTTTTGAAACACGAAAAACAAACAAAAAATAGTAACAAAAAAATTTGTTCACAGGACTTTTTCTTTTAATCATTTTTTTTTTGTTTTCACAGCCGCAATTTTTTTATTATTAAAAATTTTTAATAATAAATTTGAGAAACATAATTAAACTTTTAAAATGTTTATAAAAGAAAATAATTTGTTCATCAATTCCAATTGTTACTTCCATAATGGCCAAAATATCAAAAGAAATTTTTAAAAATGTTTACATGCACAGATTCGATCATACAAAAATGATTTCAAATAAAAAGGATGTCAAAAACTTTGAATTTGATCTTCAACAGAATTTCAAAGATATAAACACATAAACTGTCAGCCATATTGAAAATATATAAATCATTTTACTTCTATTATAATAAACTCAGTTCATGTCATTTGGACTTGACTGACTATGAGGAAATGAAATTTGATTGGCAGTTTTGTTTTTTTTTTGTTTTTAATTCTTAATTAAACTCAGAAACTGAGGCTGAGAAACGAGAAATTAATGTGCTGATATAATAAACAGCCACTGCGGTTATATATATGGACCCTTGTCTGTAAAAAGACAAGCAGCAAACTCATGCACAAAAACGATATATATATATATATATATATATATATATATACTACATGATTCACATAATTTTTTAGAACATTATTGCATCGATATATAAAACACACTTCCCAGAAACTTTTTCATTTTCTTGACAGTTTATGTTGATAATTTTTAAAAGATTGACAAACTTTTTTGCTAAAAAAAAAATTACCAAGCTTGAGAATTTAAATCATTATGTAATAAATAGAATATTTCTTTTGAAAAAAAAAAAAAAAAAAAAAAAAAAGAAACTAAACAAAACAAAACAAAAAACTTTTATTTGTTTAATTTTTTACTTTTTGTGATTTATACATTATTTAAATGTTTTTGTCGTTTTTTTTTATTTTTTACTTGTCCTTTTCT
Organism: Euprymna scolopes; assembly: GCF_053919585.1. Lineage (NCBI taxonomy): Eukaryota > Metazoa > Mollusca > Cephalopoda > Sepiida > Sepiolidae > Euprymna > Euprymna scolopes. Next base: position 106,737,504 of record NC_136492.1, read on the forward strand.
TAATGAGCACGGATTGTTTGAGACATGTTTTTAAAAAAACTCAGCTACATCATGAATGATTCCATTTCAGTTTGGGCATTAGGCGTCATATTCAACATGGTGATGTCAAGTCATTCCCTCTTCCAACATATTCTGTAAAATTGTTTGTCTAAAGATCTTTTCCAGGTGAGACGTATGGGCTTTGTGAGATGTTAAAACATGCAATAACAACTCCATACAAAAATAACAAAACCAACACGGAACATTTAACGTTAAATGGCTTTTATGTACAACAGAAGTTTGGTTAAAATTTGAGTACTAAAAATGTCCGGTTTTATACTTGGAAAGAAAGAGAAAGGAAGGAATTGAAAGACGAGTGTTTTTTTTTTGTTTATTTTTTTTTTGTTTTTTAAGGTATTTATTTCTTTTGTCGGGGAGGGGTATCTTTTCTTCAGCTTTGGTGTTTTTTTAATAGAGAAATATGATCGGCTTTAACTTTGAAAGCGAACCTTTTCTCATTGTGTTCGTCTCTTGCTTGCTGGGTCCCTCTTATTTCTTTTCTCTCTCTGTCTCTCTCTCTCTCTGTCTCTGTGTCTCTCTCTCTGTCTCTCTCTCTCTTTCTCTCTCTCATACTTTATTTTAGGTGCGCACGCTTCCCATTTGTCGGATTCATTTCTATTATTTTTCATTTTCTCAATGGAAAGGTGCGTGGAGCCGATGCGCAGAGATGCTTTTGTGTACTTTTTATGTAACAGCCGAAGAGTCAACATCCGGTTAGGAGTTTTATTATTTTATTCATAGATACCCACAAACGCCATAACGGTTAGTCAGGTTTTAAAACGAAATGGATGGAACATGGCTGCCACACCTGGAAAGGTGCAACAAAAACCATTATTTCCTACTTTCACATAGTACAAAATCGATTTTACAGTTCTGAATTTTTTAGATAAAGAATGATTGTTCATATTATTTGAATTAATCGAATTACGGTTCTCATCTTGGGGTTAACTAGGGTTAACTACATCCTCGCGAGATTTTGCATTAAAGTTCTAACCAAAAGTAAAAAATATACAATAAAATAAAAAAAAAATTATCGAACAAAACACTAGAGGATATTATTTCTAAAATATTTATCACAATAAAAGGGAGAGCTAAGGTTTAATTAGATCAATGTTAATTTATGCCGTAGTGATGTCAAATATACCTATTTTATGTTATCTGGAAATGTGAATAATAAAATCTAATATCCTGAGGATAAAAATCATACGTTTTTGAGCTTTACTTAAATCTATTATGCTGGTGCAAAAATAAGGTCGGTTTATATATATATATATATATATATATATATATATATATATATATATATATATATATATGATAAAAAATGACTATTTTTGCACCAATTTAATAATTCTGATTTTAAGGAGATTGTCTGAAATGTGCAAACATATAGCTAAACAATGTTAATTGTTTGTTTCCGGAGTTGGATTTTAATATTTGAAATTTTAATTAATATATTTGGATTTCGCATTTTTTAAATTTTAGTTCAGCGTAAAGTCTCCTAAAGAAATTGTATATGAAGAATATGTACGAGCTTGATTAGGGCAGAAACAATTGTATTCTAATAAAAAATTGCATTTTTATGAATTTGTGAGATATGCTCTCTTCATAAACTCAGGTTTACATAAAATTAATATTAGTTGAGAACTCTAGTAATGCACTATTGTAAGTTCTTAAAATCATAATTTATGAAATTAAGATACTACTGATAACCTAGGCATGGCTAAAACGGAAGGAGGGAGTAAGTAGTTTTTGATGGAATACTACTTGATAGTGACTTAATAGTTAATGTATAGATATGCCTTTTGTTATATAGACAGGAGGGCTTCAAGTTTATAACAGTGATCGCAGTATGGAATATACAAAGCCATTCAGCACAAGGAATGAAGGAAAATGGGAAGACAAATAATAATTCAATGAAAATTACCCTTCCTGAAACCAACATGCAACTATCAAGAAGTTTAATCGGATGTCCTAGTGGCTTGGCAGGCTGAGAGAACGCTCAATGTATTTCCAATTCTGAATGGTGGTGATAGAGTGGCGCTCAAAAAGCCAAGTCAATTCAAGTTGGCCTCCAGTGAGGCATGTTGAGGGAGTTGCAGGTGCAAGGCTTATCACTCAGCTTGTTTGCAATTTGAAATTGGAATAATTCAGTGAATTTTTATGCTGATTCCTTTTTCCTTCCAATTTTTATTGCAAACCTTTCACCATTGGGGTTCTCTTATGTTTTTATTCAGAAAGTTAAATACAAAAACAAAATCAACAATAAAGTTTGGAATAAAAAGTGGAAACTTTATTTCTAAAATTTATAGAATTTATAATGTACAGAAGTTTGAGATTCATTTGTTCCAACTGCCAAATTCCTTTGAAAAAGATATTAAAATATAAAAAAATGAATTTGCTTGAAAATGTTTTTTTGAAAAATAACAAAATGAGTATTTCCTTGAAAAAAGGAAAAAAAACATAGCAAATTTGAGTTTGAGATTCATATCCTCCAACCACAATAATGTTGTAAAGTAAAAATAAAGAAACATTTTTTAATGCGATTCTGTTCATACATATTACATATGAAAGTAAATTTATATCAACATAAAGATAATATATATATATATATATATATATATGAGATTCATTTATTCCAACTGAAAAAACTTCAAATGAAAAAGTGTTATAAAATAATTCCAGAAACTTTGAAAACCAATCAGGTATGACAAATTAAAACTACTTAAAATCATATATATATATATATATATATATATATATATATATATATATATATATATGTGTGTGTGTGTGTGTGTGTGTGTGTGTGTGTGTGTAATGTAAAAGTTAAAGAGACTTAAAAATTCAGAGTTTTCCCAGTTTAGATTTATTCATATATGATTTTATAATTTTATATTTTGTTCAAGTAGAGAATATTTCAAACAAAATTTATGATTAATTCTTGCTGTAGTGATCTCAAATATATCAATGTTATGTTACCTGGAAATGTGAATAATAAAATCTAATATCCTAAGGATAAAAATCATATGTTTTTAAGCTTTACTTAAATCTAATTCTGATTTTAAAGAGATTGTCTGAAATGTACAAACATATAGCTAAACATTGTTAATTGTTTGTTTCCGGAACTGGATTTTAATATTTGAAATTTTAATTAATATGTTTTGATTTCGCCTTTTTTTTAACTTTTAGTTCAGTGTAAAGTCTCCTAAAGAAATTGTATATGAAGAATATGTATAAGCTTGATTAGGGCAGAAACAATTGTATTCTAATATAAAACTGCATTTTTATGAATTTGTGAGATATGCTCTCTTCATTAACTAAGGTTTACATAAAATTAAAATTGAGAACTCTAGAAGTGAACTATGAACTATTGAGATATAACCGGAATCTTTGTTGTTTATATATATATATATATATATATATATATATATATATATATATATACATATATTATAATAATAAATATATATATTATAATATATATATATTATAATATATATATTATAATATATATATTATTATAATATATATATTATAATATATATATATATATATTATAATAATAAATATATATATTATAATATATATATATTATAATATATATATTATAATATATATATATTATAATATATATATTATAATATATATATATGTACATATATATATATATTATAATATATATATATATTATAATATATATACATATATATATATATATTATAATATATGTATATATTATAATATATATATATATATATATATATATTATAATATATGTATATATTATAATATATATATATATATATATTATAATATATATATATTATAATATATATATATATTATAATATATATATTATAATATATATATATATTATAATATATATATATATATATATATATATATATATATATATATATATATATATATATGAGCTTAGCTAATACCAGATAGGTGATCATTTGGGAATAGCAGGCATTATATGTGCTCTCTGCTTATCTCGGCATTGTTTCTAGTCGTCCTGAAATTTCTACTTGCCACTAGTATTTAACAGTGCCAATTCAGGAGAGGTGTGGTTGTAAAATTGCACAACTCTTGCCACACATATCGCATCATCGTCATCATCATCATCAGTGATGTTTCATGGTATTCATTGAAATCGATGGACGGACATCATATATATATATATATATATATATATATATATATATATATATATATATATATTAGGTAGCTCAACACTAAAAATTCATGACATTTCAGATCACAAGTGTTGAGTAAAATTTAGTTTTACTTCTAAAATATAATCTAAATTTGTATGAAGAGCAGAATAAACTTTCAAAACGCTCTTATGTAACTGGATTTCTAATATCAGATTTACAATGAATCCTAAAATCATGCAATCGATTGTTTATGTAAAGTTTTCCATTATGTGGAGAACTGATAAAAGGGTGCAGAAAAATAGTCGGACTACTGAGAAGTTGGCATGATAACATATGTTTTTGGACTTCCCGATCAATCAGTCTGCTGAACAAAGTAGCGAGAGTCAGAAGAGACAGTGAATCTATGACAGATAGTATGTAGAGACAATGTTTGGTGATGATTAGGTTATGACAACAGAATATTCTGATCATTGTTTTGACTCTCGAGTATATATCCGACACAGACACAGTTAATCAACTGAGAACCACATCATATACAATAAAGTTTGGAATGAAATTGATCTGCTATTAATTGACATAGGGGAAAAAAGAGTTACCAGCTCATAAAATTTAGATAGATTCACTTGGTTTATTAAGGAGGATAATTTGATCAATTTGGTCAACTATAATTATTGCCTCGTGTGACAATATCTAAATCTCATAAAATCAGGACATTGCTTGATAAAAAAAAATGATTAGGCGCATCTACAAAAACAATTTTTTCTTGAGTTTGATATCTTGCCTTCAAATGTTACAAAGTAATTAAACAGCCCCACCTCTCCTTGACAAAAAAAAGTACATTAAGTTTTGAAGACTACTTAAGAAATTCAATAATTGTCATATTTAAGTTAAAACAAACAGACATTATGCAGGGTAAGTTATTGATTGGTTGCTTTAATCATGTGACAGAAAGGATTTAAAGTGAGATTAGGAGTTGCAAGACGTTAATGATGAAACATATGATGTACAATTCTGCGATAGAGAGCTTTGTGACTCTTTGTGACCGATACCCAAAAGCAACTCATAGGTAAGGAAATAGATCCATGGTAAAATTTATTTTAAAATGAAATGGTTGCCATTTTCTTTTTTCAGTATGAATATAAAAGTATCCAAACCACAGGAATGAGAGGTGAGCAACATTCAAGGGTCATATTTGTTTAGTCTTCATTTTTTTTTTTTTAATTTTCTTCCTTTGAAGATTGTAATATTACATATGGGGCAACCAAACCAGCTGCCAACATTGCCCTGCTTTTTATTGAAACCAACCGAGAGCTCTTTTTAGTATCCTCGCTGTTCCCTTAAGTGCAATTGTCTAGATCTCTTTTGCACTTGGTTCACCAGGAATATTAGTAAGGTAGGACTTCAGGTTCTTCTTCATAAGTCCTGTAGCACCTATGATAATTGGTATGATTGATATCTCCCTAAGATTCCAGTTTCTTTTCATATCGTACATGAGACCTTGGTATTTGGTCTGTTTCTCCCTTTCAGCTCTGTTCAGACCTCCATCATTAGGGACACTCACTTCAACCAAGGTTGCCACTCTCTCTGACTTATTCCATATAACTATGTCAGGTTTGACAGCAGTATTTTCAAGGTAGGTGGCTGTAGAGATTACATGGTCGTAATGCATGGTATATAAGTCATTTCCAACTGTTCTTTAAGGTTGATGTTCCCAGGACTTGTTAAAGGATAGCCAGATGATGTTATCAGGTTCACACTGATAACATCATCACACTGTAAAAATTAACTTCTGCCAATAATAATGTGTACAATAATTTCTAATTTCAAACAAACTTTAAACAGTCATAATTTGGCAACTGATTGTGCAACCAAACTAAATTTTGTATCATTGTTTACATTTGGAAAATATTCATGTTCTTCCATTATCAGTTTTAGATATAAACAACCTTCCTTTGGGGGTGATGGTGGCTAAGTGATTAACGATAGTGACTGAAAACTTGGATGTGTCAAGTTCGAATCCGGTTTGTTCCACAAAAACGCTTTCATCAAACCCACAACTGACCTTGTGCCAAACATTCTAGAGAGGAATTAAAAATAAAATTAAATAATTTTAAATCAAACAACCTTCCTTGACTTTGCGATTAAAAGCAAAGTGTAGTATCAGTTCTGATGCTAGATTTAGTCTATTCTGTCCTCAGTCAGTGAAGGAGAAGTTTTTCTAGACTGAGGCAATTTTAATTTTTGTTCCAATCCAGAGTGCCTCTTTCTAATGAGCTGGATTTTCCTCACATTAAAAACTGACCTTGTGTCTAACTTTTCTCTTTGGAGAGACAAGTAAATAAGAACCTTCCTCAGCCTTTTGACTAGGAGCAATGTGAAGTATATGTTCTTAGGCTGCACTTAGTCTATTCTATCTTTCATGAAAGAGACAATTTCTTATTTTTGTTCCAATTTGATGAGCTGGATTTTCCCTGTTTTTAAAACCAACATTGTGTTGAATTCTAGTCTTGTCGGTCATATGAAACAATTTTAGATGTAATACAATTATAATTTTCATCGAATCGAATCAATTAGGTCAGGTTTTAAAGGCCTAACAAAGTAAGCAAAATTGATCAATATACAATAATTATATAAGTAACAATTTTGCTATATTTCAAAGTCCAAGCTTTTATTCATTTTACCAATCACCGCCCCCCCCCCCAAAAAAAAAGCTTTGGTACATTTTACAGATCTGTTTCGTTCATGGAAAACAATCAATATTTGTATGCCAACATTGGATATTTCCTTCTGTGAACTCATCATAAAAATCAGAAAGTTCCTAAAGAGAGAAATGCGTAATGATGTAATATGGAAAATTCAGTAAAACACAGGGAAGACTTACGTTGACTTGTATTTTGTGGGCGGCCATCTTTGGAATAGGTAAAATAGTTATTTATATATGCTCTTTTGTTATATCTGTTAAGATATAACAAAAGAGCATATATAAATAACTATTTTACCTATAGAAACATATATATAAACATAGAACTTCTAATTTAAAAAGAATTTGTATACATAAAGAGTAGAAAATATTTGCAAAAGTGTACGTTTTCACAAAACCTATAAACATAGACGTGTACATATATACTTGATTTTTCCAGTCTTTAGGCAAAACATCTCTTAATTCGAATTCTACATTAAACTTCCAGAGCAAACTGGTCTGTCATTTAAAGATTGAACAGGAAGTATTAAAATACTATCTTTCAGAAACCTTACTTTGGGTTTATTTATTTTATTTATTTATTTATTTTGTTTTTTTGCACAACGCTTTTTTTTTAATAATTACATTCCTAAAGTAAAATTTTGAATAATATTGCTTCTTATACATTTGGAATAAGAATTTAATGAGAAAATAAAAATGTTTACTTTTTGCAAAAACCATTGTTGATTTTAAAAGTTCAGGATTCTTTTATGGACACTTTGAATAAGAAAAAATGCACATTCAAAATCTTTGACACTCGAGAAATAATTACTTATGTTCATGTAGATGTGAGTCTTATTTGCTGGTTCCGATACCAGATACCATAGATAGTCTGACGAGTTAAATTTTTGCTACTCATGCAGAATAGAGTCCATGCTAAAAGCATATTTTGGCAGGTTACGAAATGCTTAACCAATGAAATTGCAGCAACCAATAACTGACATTTTTTTTTAATAAATTTAGGAAATCTTTTTAAAAATTGGTTGAAGCTAACATGAATCTAATAGTGTTGGGCAGAAACTTTAGTCAGTTGAAGCAATTGTAGAATTTTGTCACAAAAAAGGAAACTAAGAGGCTAAAAGAAGAGTTGTTGAACATGTGTATATACATGCAATTAAAAAGAAAAATATTACTTAAAGGACATATATAGTCATAAAAAAACAAAATAACTAAATCCAACAGAATAACAACCTTGCCCTAACCTAACTCTAACAGAAAAAACAGCTAAATTGAAATTTTGTTGTCACATAAATTTAGTAAGGTAGATATCACTTAAACTATTCTCCAACATTGTTCAAAAGTTGTAAGTAAAAAAATAAATAAAAGCAATAATTGTTTGCTATCAGTTGCTGTACTGTTGCACTTCGTAACAAAAATAATGTTTATTTATGAAACTTACCATACGATGACTGTTTTTTTTTTTACTTTTCGTTGTTTAATTTTTCAAATTTCTTAAAATTTTTCCATTAATTTTTCATTGTATTTTCTTTAAAATAACGAAATTTTTCTTTTTCATTGCAATTACTATACGATTCCTGTTTTCTTCAGTATTTATATGTTTTTTTTCCTTAATTTTTATTTTGTCAGCATTTTAACATTAACGAGTGTTTTCACAAATAATGTCACAAAGCTTTTGATTAGCATATACCAGATTTGCTAAAATATGCCGACAACATGTGTGGTCCATATTTTGTATGAGTACCAATGTTTTTTTTAATATTAAACAATACTATTAAAATGTTCAATCCATTTCAAGTGTTAAACAGTAGACATTATTTCAATTCTGTTGATTTTGTTTTTTAATCTTTCAGTTTTTTTTTTCTTTTTTATTTCCTTTTTCTCTTATGCATTTGAATTGGTATATTACATTATTTTCAACTTCTATTTTGTAGTATCCAAGCAGACCCACTACTAAACAATAAAAATGGCGTGCAAAAAGAATAACATTTTGTCAAACTTTTTGATCGCTCCTGACAAACAATAAAAGAAAAATATAAAAACATAAAAGTAAACAAAATTACAATATGATTTAACAAACAATAACTCTACCACCAACACCTACACACATAAAACAATAAAAAGATATGGAATTTTTTTGTGTGAGTTACTTACTATCTAAAATAAAAATTAAAATAAAAAACAAACACAAATAAATAATAAAGACAGAGAAAGCCTATTCTTGTTGATTAAGTATTTGTTCCGTTTGTTTTAGTATTTTTTTTTCTTATTTTTGATAAAAAAATTAAAGATTCTCAATCAAAATTTTTCAATTTTAAAAATACGTTTCAAGGGTCATCCAGATTGTTTAGAACTCAATTTTTTTTCATTTTTTACCGCTACCAAATAAAAAATTTTATACAATCCTCCAAACTATAAACTTAAACTGAACCAGTCACTTAAATCGGCCTCAGATTACTGAAGTATGATAGAATAATCCATCAACAACAACATTATGGAAACATCAAAAGCAATATTAAAGAATGAGTCTAAATTTTGTCTGGATGACACTTGGTATTCTATCGTGCATAATAAAGATAAAATAAAATTTCCTAAAAGATATGATGGGGTCAATTTTGGGGTTTCAAGAGTTTAAACATTACATTGCATAGATCTGCCAGATCATAGTGGTGAGACCAACCCCAGTCTTTGCGAGCATTAGAATCATCAAAACGTTGAGGCCAGGAATCAGCTGAAAATAATAAAATATCGTTTTTAGAATTATATGTAGCAGATTTACATGTACTAATAAACAAACACAGCACGACACAATTAAAGAGCTTGAATATTCCTTAAATCAAAGAGAGTATATATATATTATATGGAAAAATGTGCGCATGAAAAGTAATATTCTTAAAATTTTATTAAACCTGGAAAAGTAAAGGACAAGAAATTCAACCTGGAAAAGTAAAGAACAAGATATTCTAGTAAAGTAAAAAATAAGAATTTTTTAGACTTAAAATATTGCAGCTAAAAATAAAATTTGAATATTGATAAATATTTTATTTATTATTTGCATATGTTGTTGTTTATTGTTGAGTTAGAAAGGGTGTCAGTCGCTGG
>NC_136492.1:106752508-106850008 GCF_053919585.1 Euprymna scolopes
ATCCTTTTTAAACATGGAACGCAGAGGTAGATCTGATATAAATGTACGGAAGCTATCCCAGTCTGCTATAGAGTATCAATATACTGTACGATGGAGAGGTACGTCTGAAGACGTTTTACATTTCATTTTTATCTTAATGTAAAATAACAGAGTGGTCAGAAGATCCAAGTAGAGACAGAACGGAAACTGAACATAATTCAGAGCAAGTTGTGAGAAAAAGGTCTAGGAGACTTGCATACTGGCCGTCAGAATAGGGCACACGGGTGGGTTCGTGGCAGTCAAAGAAAATAATTTGTAACAAAACTATTATTTAAAAACAATTTGTTTCAAGATTAAAAAAAGTACAGTTACCAATTGCTTGTCTTTCATCAGGTTTGTAAGTGACTTCAAGGTCAGGAACATGTTTCTTGACCTCCTCGACAAGTTCTGCAGGAGTAAAACTCATAGAATTTACATTATAAGTTCTCTTTAGCAACTTTTCTGGAGGCGCTTCCATAAACTGTACAACAGAATTGAGACAATCATCTATGTACATCATGGGTAGTCGAGTATCTGGTTTAAGGAAACATTCGAATTTCTTGGTAGAAACAGCATCATGGAAAATATGGACGGCATAATCTGAAATGAGGAAAAAAATGACAAATGAAAATATAATTGTTACAAAATGGTTTATCGGTACTTATGCACTTTTGTTACCGTGCTGAAATAATAATGTTATTATTTTGAAAGCCATTCTTAACATGGGGAGGGGGAGGGTGTTTTCTAACTATTCTGTGCTTCCACCTAACAATTTAATAAAAACAAAAATATCGTCAAACTTGAATTTAGCCTGAAAAAACTATTTAAAAATATTACGGTAACAAAAGTATCGGTTTATCCAGCATTTTTATATTTTCATAATTCTTTGTTTTTGTTGTGTATTAATGTTGTTTGGAATTATTGCTTTGTTCTTTTACTTATGTTAAGATTGCATAGGATAGGAGTCATGGAGTGTACTCTATTCGTCTCAGAAAATGTGGAAGTCTTCAATCAAAAAGGAAACAGGTGCTTGTTAAGATAGAGTCGATAGATTCGACAGATCGATTTTTTTTTAAATATGTGATTTCAAACAAAAACAACAGTACTTAATTGTCATGTCGAAAATAGTAATATATCCACAAATTACGAAAAGTCATCAATTAGAACAACTGCTATTATGTTTTTAGTAAAAAAAAAAATCTATCGCTATGGTCTAAGATAGTATGTCAGCCATTAAAGTGGCAAAAAGAGAGATAAATATGCCCCCTGTATTCACAATCTTCAAGGTGTTTACATTTAGGGAAAATGCAATTTCTCCCAATATTCTATAAAAAATACTTTTAACTATAAATAACTTTCTACTCAATAAATTTTCGCCATTTTTGGATATATTACTATTTTCGACATAACAATTAAGTAAGTACTGTTGTTTTTACTTAAACCCACATACTTAAAAAAAATCGATCCATCTACTCTGTCTTAACAAGCACCGGGAAACTAAACAAAAGTCTTCAAGGCCTGCATAGAGACAATCCTTCTGTAAGGCTCAGAATTGTGGATGTTGAGCATGGCAGATAGAAAACGACTAGATGGTACATATACAAGTAGCTTATAACAACTCCTGGAAAAGACATCCCACGGATCAGTCATTGTACGGATCCTTGCCTCATGTGTCAGTGGTTGTGAGCAGAAGATTACTAGCTCTTGCAAAATATGTAATCCGTGAAGATGAATCTGCAAGAAGGCACTTACTCTGGTGGCCAGATGCAAAGAGAAGATTTGAAGGCAATCCTTGCCAGGGACAGATTTGTTGTCAGTAATAATTGATTAAGAGATTTGGAGCTTGGAATTTGTCAATGTTTTACGTACGTCTACTGGTGTTGGATGACTCAAGAAAAGCCAACCTCACGCATACTTATTTTGAAATATTTCTAAAATCCCAATAGTACAAAGACTAAGTATTTTTTTAACTCACATTCCCTCCAAACAAGGTAGATTTCTACTGAGATGTAAGAGGTTACTGTGAATTAGGGAGCATGTCTACAGGGGCACTCTTAGTAGAAAGTTGAGCAGTGAGGTGTCTGTTCGCATTACATTTAAATTTCTGCATGTTAGTACAATTAGGAAAGCAGAAAACAGGGAAGGAATCCCCTTGTGTTAGCTATGTGTGCATATTTTGGTTAAGCATTACAACCATAGATTAAAGAAATATAAGAAACTGTAAACAATTAAACACTGTCATTTCTTCCATTTGATTGGGTCGTAATTTTCATAGAATAAAAGAAAGAAATAGCGACAGCTGAGAAAGAATTTACAGAAACCACTAAAAAACGCATTGAAGCACAAAAACTAGGAACTCGTGACTTCTGGAAAATCTACAACAGTGTAGTAAATAATGGACAATCAACAAAAATCACGAGGTTGTTTGCTCAGCAACCGAGAAGGCTAACATGCTTGCCAGTTGGTTTGGCTCAAACTCCACACTGGACCCTTCCAACCACCCCCTACCTGAATTTCCTATGCGGACAGACACCACGCTAGACGATCTGAAAATCACCCCTGCTCAGGTGCATGCTATCATAAAAAACCTTGACACTTCAAAAGCATGTGGACCCAATCTCATCCCAGCTGTGCTATTAAAAAAGTGCTCAGCCGAAGTAGCTCCAGTTCTCTCCAAACTCTACAATAAATGCCTTAATGAATCTTGCTTCCGGGCTGTTGGAAACCTGTTTCTATGATACCAGTATTCAAGAATTCTGGCGAAATACTGACCCATTAAATTATTGCCCCATTAGCCTCCTCCCACTTTTTGCCAAAATATTTGAGACCTTAATTAACCATGCTCTAGTCCATCACCTTATAGATCCTAAACTTCTGACTGACCAACAATATGGATTTAGACAAGCCTGTTCCACAGCAGACATCCTAACTGTAATCTCTGAACATATATACTATTCACTGGACAAAGCGAGGGAGTGCAGAGTGGTAACTCTAGATATATCTAAGGCTTTTGACAAGGTATGGCATGAGGGTCTCCTCAGGAAAATTAGATCATATGGTATCACTGGTAGAATACTTAACATAATTAAATCCTTCTTGGATAAGAGAAAAATCCAGGATGTCCTCGACGGTCATACATCAAAACAATATGATATAAATGTGGGAATGCCCCAGGGGTTCCTGATATTCATAAGTGATCTCCCCGACAAAATTGCCTCTGAGATGGGTATATATGCTGATGACACCACACTCTATAACAGGCATGACAGGAAAACAAATAAACACATATCTAAAGAAATGGCAAAAACACTAGAGGATGACCTCCAATCTGTAGTGGAATGGGGACAAAAATGGATGGTCACGTTCAATGCCGCCAAGGCTAAACTAGTTTCGTTCAATAATTACAAGAAACCTTCTCTACCACCTATAGCAATGGCCAACGACTCTTTATCTGAGAGTACATCTTTCAAACTCCTTGGCCTAACGTTCACAGGAAACATGAGTTGGAACAATTACATTGAAAGCATTGCCAGGGCCGCTGCAAGGAAGGTGGGCTCTCTCTACCGTGCTAGAAAACTACTAACACCCGAAAGTATCCTGTACCTCTATAAGGCCATTCGCCCATGTATGGAGTATTGCTGTCATATTTGGGCTGGTGCATCTGCTACTAGTCTCTCGCTCCTTGACAAGGTTCAAAAGAGAGTCGCAAATCTGATAGGCCCTGAACTGGCATCTAAACTTCAGCCTGTATCCCATCGACGAAACGTTGCATCCCTCTGCCTGTTCTACAAGTATTTTAATGGTGAATGTTCTGACGAACTGAAAGCACTTGTGCCCCCACAACGTGAACACCCTCGACAAACCCGACAGGCTGCTAAATCCCACCCCCACACTGTAGAGATCCCTAGATGTAAAAGATCTTTCTACTCCAGTAGTTTCTTCCCCAGAACTGCTAGACTTTAGAATTCCATTCCAGGTCCCTGCTTCTCCAACTGCACTGACATGCAGAAGTGCTACGTGAACCGACATCTTGCTGCCCAAATCTCTACATAGTACCCCAGTAGTTGTTGCCCCTGATAGTAGCCCCCTACACCAAAGTGGCAATGTGCCTTGTTTGGGGTGAAAATGTAATAAAAAAATTTTTTTTTTAATTTCCATGAATAAGGATTTGAGATGTCTAAAAGTTGTGCAATTTGCATTCATATAATTTTGCATTAAACGCCTGCATCCTCATCCTCGGCTTGAAATGATTATGCAAACCAATTGAATGATGTGAAGAGCAGAAGGAAAAAGAAACAGTTATGAAAGAAATCGATCCAAAACAAATGGAAATTTGCATTTTAAAAGAATAGCAAATACACATAAAATAATTACTATATACATAAAAATACATTATAAAATAATGAATATAATAATAACAAATAATACATTTATTTGAGTGACATTCACCATTGGGTGTAGGTTGCCAAATGTTCAAGCAATGTCACAAGGAAGAAAATAGCAAAGTAAGAATGTTCGCCTTTAAAAGTGACTCTGTTAGAAGATTATGCACGGCATGTTGCATGTCACATTTTTTTCAATAAGGATATAAGATGTGATCAATGTTTATTGAAGAAAGAGATTATGTATTCAGTAGAGACGCAAACATAAATATTATAAATAGCAATAATACAAAGAAGTAACACATTTATTTCAGTTGACAAAATATGAAAACCTTATAGTGGAGCAGATTACCCAAACAATCGTTCATTTGATGATATAAGCATGAAATTTGGCATAAATATTCGCTGGATAGTAGATTTTAAGAAAAAAAGTGCTGGCCACCTGAAATTCCAATATGGCGGCCATTTTCCAAGATGGCCGCCATAGGAGTCCAAATTTTGAAAAATTTCAGCATATTATTGTATAATACAGTGCGTTTATCGAGCTTAAGTTGGTTTTGTTGTCATAATATTACTCACTTTAAGCTCGTTCAGTGTTCTAGTGTTCCTGTAGAAGCTTGACAAGGGCAACTGCAAAGTTTAGTACAATGCAACCCAGTCTTTTTACATTTGCACCTTCCACCACAGTCAGTCTTGCATCCACATTTTGTCAGTTCACTGCAGCATTTTGAAATCGGTTCCAGTGAAGTCCACACAATTTTCCAAGAGTCATCTTCTTTTGACAATCCCCACTTTGAAGGACACTGAAGTTCTGGATCATGTATGACACTTTGTCCCCAAACATGACCTGCTTGATAGGCAGCTCTTTTGACATGTTCCTTGAGTGTTGTTTCTGTACCGGTAACCATGCTATCCATGATGTAGATCACAAGCTCTGAAAACGCTAGGGGGTAAACGTCTTTCCCTTGACCGCTGTCATTCTCCTCTTGCTTCATGACATTAAGATGTGCTCGCTCTGAGTTGTATAACTGTGCCAAGCATCGAGGGTGATACTTCAGCTCTTGGGCAACAACATCACCAGCACTTAACTTTGCTAGGAGCTTTCCATTGTTTAGGGTCCGGGCACACTGATTAAGCCTTTCATTCAGCTGCATGGTCATTGCCTGTCTTAAATTTGATATTTCATCCTCTTCTTCACATAAGAAGCACTGTACCTCTGGAGGGTCTGAGGTCCTTTGTCTCTTCTCACAGTTCTCTTCTGTGCCTGATGTACTGGGGGTTATTTTCCTTTTCTGTCCTCTTGACAGCTTTGTGTTATTGAACAATAGTCGGCAGCTTTGGTGATATTTTGCTTTATTTTGTATTAGTGTGGCTTCTATGCCTTCTCCTTCATCTAACCGTGCTGGATTAAAGGGCATTGGCATATCATTAAGGGCATAAAACAAAGGTACAGTTTTGCAATTTTCGCATATCCAGCATAGTCCTGTTTCCTCTGGAATGAGTTAAGAGGTGGAATTAGAGTTTCATCTCTTTTGTCAAGAGTCGTTGAAGTGGTGTAGGCCGAGGGTTTATCCTTTTACCACCTTACCACCTTTGCTCACTTTGATGTATGGGATACAGTTAGGTTCATGCTGCTGCCCTACACCTAACCCGATCGTTCATCCAATATCATTTAAATCCCATGCGATCTGTACACCATCCGGATAACAATAAAGCCCCTGTCATCCTTGGCTCGGCTCTCCCGCGCTGGCACATCCTGTCAATCCAGGTGTGGCTATCCAACCTTAGGGGCTGGCTAGATAGCATTTGGGATACTAAACTGGAGTTTAGCTGATATTGAACCCCATGCTGAGTTCCACAGCAGTGTCTGTCACCAGTGTGCCCTGGTAGTGAGCGACATACACTCTCGTCATAATATTCTGCAAAATTCTCCTTCTGTGGAAAAAACGGTGGTACTAAATTGGATCCTCGTGAGATGTGCCACCTTGGTCACAATTTCTCAATGGGTTGATTCAGGGGCTTGTATGGAGTGAGGAAGGTAACGGAATTAAGAACACCTGATTTCTTCAGGATGGCTAGCATGGTTTGTAAGCCTTTTTGGGGCATTTTATAGGCAAAAACAGGTTATCCACTTTGTCATCCTTGCATTAGCAGTCCTTTTTAGGCATAAAAGTTGGAAAAAATGAACGTTTATGGAAATTTGTGGTTTGCTGGCGGCCATCTTGAAAAAAATGGTCGCCATATTGAAATTTTTGATGGCCAGCACTTTTTTCTGAAAAAGTAACTTACAGAGACTATTGATGCCAAATTTCATGCTTGTATCACCAAATGAACGATTCTGGCAAAAAATCACATTAAGCTGCTCCACTATTAAACCTAACATTATACACAACATAATCAAACAGAATTCTTACTGACGGGTAATGTTTGTTTCTACTTTTTGATCTGCTATAACAGTTATTCTATTGAATGTTAAGTCTTAATAACTTTCAGTTGCTCTCTAACCTTTTAGGGTCAACTCTTGATTACTCTCTAATCCTTTTTTAAGTCAACTCTAATTGATTACTCTCTAATCCTTTAGGGTACACTCCTGATTACCCTCTAACTCTTTAGGTTCAACAAACTTGTCGTTTTACTTGTCGTTTTATGTTACATGTGTATTTGGGGATTTCGTTTCTCTACATTGTTAATAAATTATTTTTTAATTTTTGTTTTTTACACATTTTCACCCCAAATAGTAGCCCCTTACTTGGAAAGTATCTGGCAGGGGATTGTGGGGAGTTGAGCAGCGAGATGTCTGTCCACATTACATTTAAACTTCTGTATATTAGTACAGTCAGGGACACAGAAAACAAAGGGAATTCCAAAGACTAGAAGTCTGAAGGAAGAAATTATTAGAGTAGAAGGCTTTCAGCATCTAAGGACCTCAACAGTAAAAGGGTGAGAGTTTTCTGTTCTCAAGTTAGTCGAGGGGGCACAAGTGCTATGAGTACGTTCCATTCCATATTTACCTGTTGTTCCTCCTCCAGGATTTGAATCTGCAGAAATAATGCCAGGAAATCGAAGACACCGAAAGTCCAAACCAAACTTGTGGTGATAATACTGAAAAATGTCAAAGATATATATTATTAAATGAATTGGTTTTGGCTATAACAGATGAATTGTCTTGGGATGAAAATTGTAACATGAAACAACACCTGTGAAAGTTTAACAGATTTTTCATGTAAATAAGTACAATTTGTGTTACTTTCCTTTTAACTTTATATATATTTTTTTCTTTTCATATACATATATATATATATATATATATATATATATATATATATATATATATATATATATATATATTGTTTTAAATATAATGGGCGGAAGTCTCTCGAGAGCTCTTTCAGCTATCATCTCATCAGGAGAAAATCGATAGCGTAAAAATAATAATACTATGTCGAAAGTAAAGAGTTCTGATGGGGAACTATTGAATGTGCCAAAAATAGCACTCTGGACTCTGCTATTGGCCAGCATTTGGTTGACAACCCGTGCTCTGCCGATAGATATAAAATAGAATGGTTCGAGGTGCTACATAGAGCGGACTCCAGAAACCATTTAAAGATTTTGGAGTCTGTCTCTATTGCGGTGCGGAAACCTTCTTTGTGCCGACAGAAAGAAACATCTAACGCATTGTTTCTCTTTGGGGAACTGTGAATCTTTTCTCCGTTTTTTTTGGTTTTTTTCCCTTCGTTGTGCCAATATTTTAATCGTTTTTTAAACGTTAATAAACTTTATTTTAGTGTCCCCATAAT
Source organism: Euprymna scolopes (assembly GCF_053919585.1). Taxonomy (NCBI): domain Eukaryota; kingdom Metazoa; phylum Mollusca; class Cephalopoda; order Sepiida; family Sepiolidae; genus Euprymna; species Euprymna scolopes. The sequence continues at coordinate 106,760,706 of NC_136492.1, forward strand.
TTTTGGCACATTCAATAGTTCCCCATCAGAACTCTTTATTTTCGACATAGTATTATTATTTTTACACTATCGATTTTCTCCTGATGAGATGATAGCTGAAAGAGCTCTCGAGAGACTTCCGCCCATTATATTTAAAACTGTATTTAAATTCTGTACCTCTAAACATTTATTTATATATATATATATATATATATATATATATATATATATATATATATATATATATACTATTATATTAGGTTGGTGCAAAAATAAAGTCGTTTTTTATCAGATATATACAGTGGGTGCAATAAGTATAAAAAGTTGATGTATTTTTTATTACACGAAAACAAAAACAATAACAAATTGCTATTCTAATGTGTTTTTGTATGATAAATACAAATTTCGTATCAAAAATCTTATATAATTACGCATTACAAAGAAAAATAGTTTTAATTAGCCAAATATTTGTCATGTGATGGTTCAGAGAGTTACGTAAATCCAGATAACTCTTGACGGCATATTATTTATTTTGGCCAATTTAGTCGCACTGTTTATACAATGTCTAAAACTGGAGAATTGTCAGAAAAGACAAGAAAATTAGTTGTTCAGCTACACATGGATGGTTCAGGGTATAGAAAAAATTCAACAATGTTGCATATCCCAATTTCGACTGTCGGTGACACGATTCGTAGATGGAAGTCCAACCAGTGCACTTCAAATCTACCACACTTAGGGTGTCCTTCCAAAATTTCTAACCGTATGGCTCGACTTTTCGTCCATGAAGTGAAGAAGGATCCACGAATAACTCGTTCTGAACTCCAGAAAACATTAGAAGCATCTGGGACATAAGAATATGCAAGAATACAATTACGACAGTGCTTCGAAAGAAATATTATATTTAAAGTGATATAAATATATATATTAGAAATATTAAATTTAAAGTGATATAAATAAATATATTAGAAATATTAAATTTAAAGTGACAAATATATATATTAGAAATATTACATTTAAAGTTATATAAATATATATATTAGAAATATTACATTTAAAGTTATATAAATATATATATTAGAAATATTAAATTTAAAGTGATATAAATATATATATTAGAAATATTATATTTAAAGTGATATAAATATATATATTAGAAATATTAAATTTAAAGTGATATAAATATATATATCAAAAATATTAAATTAAAAGTGATATAAATATATATACTAGAAATATTATATTTAAAGTTATATAAATATATATATCAAAAATATTAAATTTAAAGTGATATAAATATATATACTAGAAATATTATATTTAAAGTGATATAAATATATATATTAGAAAAATTAAATTTAAAGTGACATAAATATATATATCAAAAATATTAAATTTAAAGTGATATAAATATATATACTAGAAATATTATATTTAAAGTTATATAAATATATATATCAAAAATATTAAATTTAAAGTGATATAAATATGTATACTAGAAATATTATATTTAAAGTTATATAAATATATATATACAAAATATTAAATTTAAAATTATATAAATATATATATTAGAAATATAAAATTTAAAGTGACATAAATATATATATCAAAAATATTAAATTTAAAGTGATATAAATAAATATATTAGAAATATTATATTTAAAGTGATATAAATATATATATTAGAAATATTAAATTTAAAGTGATATAAATATATATATTAGAAATATTAAATGTAAAGTGATATAAATATATATATTAGAAATATTAAATTTAAAGCGATATAAATATATATATTAGAAATATTAAATTTAAAGTGATATAAATATATATATCAAAAATATTAAATTTAAAGTGATATAAATATATATATAAAAAATAATTAAATTTAAAGTGATATAAATATATATATTAGAAATATTACATTTAAAGTTATATAAATATATATATTAGAAATATTAAATTTAAAGTGATATAAATATATATACTAGAAATATTATATTTAAAGTTATATAAATATATATATTAGAAATATTAAATTTAAAGTGATATAAATATATATACTAGAAATATTATATTTAAAGTGATATAAATATATATATTAGAAAAATTAAATTTAAAGTGACATAAATATATATATCAAAAATATTAAATTTAAAGTGATATAAATATATATACTAGAAATATTATATTTAAAGTTATATAAATATATATATCAAAAATATTAAATTTAAAGTGATATAAATATGTATACTAGAAATATTATATTTAAAGTTATATAAATATATATATACAAAATATTAAATTTAAAATGATATAAATATATATATTAGAAATATAAAATTTAAAGTGACATAAATATATATATCAAAAATATTAAATTTAAAGTGATATAAATAAATATATTAGAAATATTATATTTAAAGTGATATAAATATATATATCAAAAATATTATATTTAAAGTGATATAAATATATATATAAAAATTATTAAATTTAAAGTGATATAAATATATATATTAGAAATATTAAATTTAAAGCGATATAAATATATATATTAGAAATATTAAATTTAAAGCGATATAAATATATATATCAAAAATTATTAAATTTAAAGTGATATAAATATATATATAAAAAATTATTAAATTTAAAGTGATATAAATATATATATTAGAAATATTAAATTTAAAGCGATATAAATATATATATCAAAAATATTAAATTTAAAGTGATATAAATATATATATCAAAAATTATTAAATTTAAAGTGATATAAATATATATATAAAAAATTATTAAATTTAAAGTGATATAAATATATATATTAGAAATATTAAATTTAAAGCGATATAAATATATATATCAAAAATATTAAATTTAAAGTGATATAAATATATATATTAGAAATATTAAATTTAAAGTGATATAAATATATATATTAGAAATATTAAATGTAAAGTGATATAAATATATATATTAGAAATATTAAATTTAAAGCGATATAAATATATATATTAGAAATATTAAATTTAAAGTGATATAAATATATATATCAAAAATATTAAATTTAAAGTGATATAAATATATATATAAAAAATAATTAAATTTAAAGTGATATAAATATATATATTAGAAATATTAAATTTAAAGCGATATAAATATATATATCAAAAATATTAAATTTAAAGTGATATAAATATATATATTAGAAATATTAAATTTTAAGTGATATAAATATATATATTAGAAATATTAAATTTAAAGTGATATAAATATATATATTAGAAATATTAAATTTAAAATGATATAAATATATATATTAGAAATATTAAATTTAAAGTGATATAAATATATATATCAAAAATATTAAATTTAAAGTGATATAAATATATATATTAGAAATATTAAATTTAAACTGATATAAATATATATATTAGAAATATTAAATTTAAAGTGATATAAATATATATATTAGAAATATTAAATTTAAAGTGATATAAATATATAATATATCAAAAATATTAAATTGAAAGTAATATAAATATATATATAAAAAATATTAAATTAAAAGTGGAATAAATATATGTACTAAAAAAATTAAATTAAAAGTGATATAAATATATATATATATATATATATATATATATATATATATATACTCGAAGTGTCCTTCCCAAGATAGGTAAAATTAATTTCATGAACAGTTTTGCACCACTTCTATGTTTTCTTACGAAGATTAAAATTAATATATAATGAAAATAAACCTTCTGTCTAGAAGTCTTGATGTCGATTTCGATAAAAATTCACTTTAAGATTGTAATTCTAAAAATATCTAAAATTTAAAGCATAAAATTAAGGGGTTTTAAGAGAAATAAATATTCAGAGAATCTTGTTTAATTTTAATTAAATGAATATGGATCAAATTTAATTCAAATCTGAAATATTTTAATTTTCAAATGGGAGATTGTATCCATAATAATACTCCCTAAAAATCTTTTAAATACTTCAGCAAAACTGAAATTTAGGCAATATCTATTAATACATATGTTAAAATATTAAAATTTCACAAAAAAAGAGATTGGAGGCATTTAAACTTTCATAAAGTGCTTATACTCCATTTTTACATGACAGTAAATTAAACTAAATATAGCTCACATTACCTACTCTGAGCTCCAAAATTCATAATGATCGGTTAATTAGTTTAGGAGTGAACATTGTACATACAAATATATAAACATATACACATGGATAACTGTAAATAAATAGACATGTTGACTTAAAAATGTAATTTCAGTTAATAATGCAATAATTTTTATTATTTAATTTTTCATCATAAGAAATGGTGAATAAACTCATTGAAATTTCAAGTGAAAATATATCTATTTCTTATTCTGATGTAATAAATTATAACTAACTCTACTTTATTTGTAGACGAGTTTTATTGGTAGAAAACACTGATTAACAATTACATGATTGAACTTTAATTTGAATTCATTATTTTATATATATATATATATATATATATATATATATATATATATATATATATATAAACCAAAATGTGTGTGTGTGTGTGTGTGTGTGTGTGTGTGTGTGTGTGTGTGTGTGTGTTTTGTGTTTTTGTGTATGTCTGAGAACGGCTTTTTTTCCGATGCCTTCTCGTGGGTGTCACTTCTTCTTAAAACTTTTTATATCACATCTAAATCATAATATGTACGAGTTAACAACGGGGGTCGCCTGTCTATTTAATTTGCCGACTTTCAAAAGATAAATATTCCACATATTCGGATTGCCGCATGTTGCTTTCACTTTTCAGTACAAAAACAGTGAAACTGGATTTGAACTGGATGTAAACGTCACCGTCAACTATCCTGCAGTAAAACGATTTGACCTCATTAAAAACTATGGAATAGTGTGACATTCACTTTTTAATTGCTCTTACATTGACTGTCACTGTAGCGCAAGTGTTCAGGCTCAGCCTATGGCTCACATTACCTACTCTGTTTCAAGTTGACCTGTCACCAAGCCTCCCCCCTCCTTATTTTTTTTCCATTTTTAAAATTGCTGTTTTTTTTTATCGTTTTTTTATATTTAAACAGGGTTAAGTTTTCTTTTTGTTCTTCTTTACCCCCCCCCCCAAATGCACACAACTACAAGCACCCGGTCAACACCGGGTACCCCCCGCTAGTATAAATAGAAAAAAAGTACCTTTAATCTAAAGGGAAGTAACTCTAATCATGAATTATTTCCCATTTTTTAAAACTCCATAACAGAGTGATACGTGAAGTAAAAATGAGAGTGATACGTGAAGTAAAAATGAGAGACTCTGGTTTACAAAAGACTCAAACCATGCACAAATTTTGTTTGGATATGAACAATATAGCAGTCACAAAATCACAAACATGCAAGCTTTTGTGATGCATGTACGAACACAACATGGCAGTTTATTGTGCCATATTGTACTCAGATTTGCATGTGATCAACATTGGTCGCCATTTTGTTGTTCATGATGTATAAGAATGGTGTTTGTGATCCTGATCCCAAAAGCAGTACAACATGTTGAAAATCAATGAACACAAATATGCTACAGGTGAGGCTGATGTTAACTGTTACATTGTGTGTTTGGACAGCAGTTTATCAAAGGTCGTCCAGCATGGTATCCATGATCTGCTGGAATATAGCAGATGCTACTTTGACCCTGAACGCAAACTTTTCATATCTATACAAACTCCGATAGGTAATAATACAGAGGAAGTTAGCACTTTTGTTGTTTACAGGAATTTGTAAATAAGCATCGCTCAGGTCAATATTAGAAAAAACTTGTTGCTATTTGATTTTGTGAACACTTCCTCTGGGCTGAGTAATGGATAGTGGAAGTCTTCTAATGACCCGTTAAGTCTGGTCAAAAAGTTGGCACAAACGCGGATTTCCTCAAACCTCTTTTTTATGTAGACTGCCAGAGCAGCCACTCACTGTATTTAATTTTAGACAGTATACCGGTATTTTCCAATCTGCCCAGTTCCTGATTTATCTTGTTCAGGGATGCGAAAGGGAAGTTGCATTTTTTTTTTTTTTTTAAACCAGTGGGATGCCTGGTTTCAGCTTAAAATCTGCAGCCATTTTTGTACATCTCCCAAGGTCAAGAGTGAATACATCTGGGAATTCTTCCTTAAAGCTAGTTATTAGTTTCTTAGTTTCCGCTGGGCAGGCTTCTATTTTTTGCAAAGTGTGGAGATAGAGAAGTCTCATAGGTTAAACTCATCCATCCAATCATGTTCGAACGTTTTCACTATTTTTTAATACATATATTTTGAGCTTTTTAGTTTCTCCCAGCAAGGTGATGTTGGTGATTAATTCACCCTCAAATTAATTATGGTGCCAGTGACAGCTTTTGCCATTCAATGGGTTCTTAGCATAGTAGGTTTTCGTAATTTCTTCCACGTTTTGAAGCTTAATATTGTAAGATCCGATCCACTGTTTAATTGAAATTTAATATCCATGCCAAGAATTTGGCCATTATGTATTTATATAGGTTTCTTCTAAGGCATCTCAGGTTATGGTTACACATACTCAGCTTTTGTTCTGATTCTTCCTGCACTGAGAACTTTTATGTCCCATTTTATTACATAGAAGAAATTTTCTTGTAAAGTATGAGCAATCCTTGACCCAGTGTTTACCACCACATCTGAAACAAGGGCTCAGTGCTTTTGGCTTCTCAGGCTTTTGGGGATAAATTTGTGTGTACTGTCATATTGTTGGTCATCAGGTTTTTCTTGGTTACTTTTTTATATTTGTGATGCCCGTTTCGATATTTTTTACATCTTTTTTTTATTATTTCCATTTTTTGACAATCTTAAGTCAATTTTTGCAGTGTCAAGTTCAGTTCATTTTCTAACTTCGTTAGAACTCTGCGCCTGATTTCCGCATCTTTTCCTGAGGTTAAACCTTGTGCAAAAACTAGGCATTTAAAATTACCTTCTGTTAATTCCGATATCGTAATTTTTGTTGCCATTATCGTCTTTGGTCATATTTAAGCATTTCCATCTCTTATGGACAAGAGACATTCTGGGGAAGAATAGTTCTGTTAGCAGATTTACCGTCTCATTGAATGATAACTCTGTGGTTTTTGTGGCAAGATGAAGTCCATGAATTTGTCGTGTTCAATCGTTTGAAGCTTACGTAGTAGCAGTCGGGTCTTCTTTTGGTCAGACCAGTCACCCCAGTCGATATTAAGAAAGTCTCCATATCTCCTGAAATAATCTGCAAATGATTTTTCATCTTCTTCATACTTGAAAATATTTATTGCGGACCATATCGTATTTTAGGAAAAAGCTAAATCATTTTTCGCATGCATATTACTCTTCAAAATTTGCGTCAGCAGTTCCTCTGTCGATTGTTGATGCTCGGACGATTGTTTTTGATGTTCCATTGATTGTCTTTGATGTTCCATTAGTTGCTCGGACCATTATTTCTGTAATTCAACTTGTTGTTCCTCTAGCTTTTGTTGATGGTGTGTCATCATTTCCTGTTTTTCTTCCTATTTCTCCAATAAGTCCTGGTGCATTTCTTTCTGTTCGATTTGCTCTTTCTTTTTTAATCTCGTCCATCAGGAACAAGACTTTTGTAGTTCGTCCTTTTTTTTCTCTCTTTTTCCAAATACCAGGCAGAATAAAGATTATTTTCACATTATTTGAAACAGTTGGGAAAAATATGTTTCAAAATAAAATGTTTGTTGCACTTGACAATTTTAAGACGCTTGCATTTTCTTTCTTTGGACAAAAAGAAAACAGCTATTCAAAAAAAGAAAAAACAAATATATATATATATATATATATATATATATATATATATATATATCAACCTTTTACTTTACCTTTTGTTTACTTTTAATTATGCTGTTTAACCGACACAAAATAAATGCACTCAGAGGTGCAAAAATTGTTTATATTTTTTCCTTTAGCGTAAAAAATTGTCAAAGAGAACAGTTAAAATTTAAAAAAAAAATAAAAAAAAATTATGTATATTTTTTCTAGGGTGAAAAAAACAATAGAATAAAGACGTTTTTTTCTTCTAGGTCATGCAGAGAAAACAACAGCGACAATTATTTTTTTAACACTCAACACAATAAGAAGATAAAGAATTTAATCTTTTTTTTTTTTCGTTTACAACTTTTGATATGTATTTTTCCGGTAGGATGGGCCAACACAATTTGTTCTTTGTAAAAAGATTTTACTTCCAGTTTCTCGTCTTGTGCTTATCCGGTTCTGAATTTTTTTTTTTCTTTTTTTCGGGGTATTGGGTTTTACCCAGTTAATTTTTTTTAAGTCAATTAACAGAGTTGTTATTTTATTGGTTTGGGATTACTGTGAGAAAAAAATTCTTTCTCAAATTCTCGTATTGCCAGTGTTATGGGAACACTGGTTTATTAAATTCCTTTTCCTTTCATGAGTTGTTGAATCCTCTGTGGCCAGTGTTATGAGAACACTGGTTTATTACTGTTGAACTCCTAAGGCATTACGGTTTTGGTGTGAGTGCATTTCTCGAATCCTTCTGCCACCAGTGTCATGGCTCTGAATTAACCACAATAAAAACAGAACAACAGTGGAAGACAAGACGTGTATTAATAAAACAAAACTACTCAGATGCTAATTATCAATTTTTTTTTAATAAGGTTTATTAAATTAAAAGCCAAACAATTTTGGGGCAATAATTTAATAATAAAAGAAATAAATATACAAAAATAAATATAAAAGTGCAGGGGTGAAGTTGAAAAAAATTAAATTAATGAAATATATCATTTAATTAGTACAGTTAAAATTCATAAAATATAATTAATCAATAAAATGATTATAATATGTAAGGAAGATAATACAGTATACTTTTAAAGCGGAATAGCGTTCCTTTGCATTAAAAAGAAAAACAAACATAACGAAAAATTAAGAATCTCTTATATTAATGAAAATAAAAGATAAATTAATTTTAACTAAATTGTATTAATTAATAGAAGATTTTGATCGTATGTGGATATAAAGTTACATAGTTTTTCAGTTTTTATTAAGATTTATTCAAAACAGAGAAGAATAGTTACAGAGAAAGATTATTTTTGAATATATGTGAGAGAGAGAGAGAAAGCCAGCCAGATAGATAGATGGATAACAGCACTGGGAAAGCAATCAGATATGTGTGCATCCTTTTTCTTAGAATTCTTTCGAGCTAAGAGAGACAGAAAAGACCTGGCCAGAAAATCATGTGATTTCATCGACTTCTGTTGAGATGACTTCTGACCTTTAAAGAATAACGGTTGGAGGTGGCAGAGGGCAATGTATGTCAGCCGTTGCATTTTCACTTTCCGAACGTGTGTAAAACATTCACACACGTTTTCCACCTTGCAGCAGCTAAACAAATGTCTATGTTAATAAAACAGATGTTTCAAATGTTCTCAAATTTTTTTATTTCAACTCGTTGCTCTTTCTATAATTCACATCATTTCAAATTCATCTTTTATCTTGGTGCTTTTTTTTTTTACCTTTTTTTACTTGGGAGTCACCACTTATAAAGGTCCAAAAGCCACTTGAGGATAAGGGTTAATGAATGTAAGGTGGTAGTATAGTAATCGTTAATGATATAAATTGAGTAGAATTTATGAGGACGGCTCAACAAAACTTGTTTACATTGGACTTGCAGGCTACCATGTTGTATTCAACTGGGAAGCAGGCCAGCGGAACAGTGTTCCACAGGCGAGCAGTTTTGGAAAAGAAACTTTGTTCATGAAATCTGCATTTAGATTTAGGCACATATAGAGAGTGGAGGAAATAGTTTATAGTAGTTGTAGTTAGTCGAGTGTTTTTTTGTGGAAGTTAAGCAAGGAGGAACCATAGATTGGAGTTCAGTCGAACGCTTGCTATGAAAATAACGATAGTCTTATATATTTTATATCCTTCCTCAAATAAGCCGAATACGAATTTATTTCTTATTTACTAGAATTTAACTCTCATTTTTCTCATCTTAAATACGTTACGTATGTGTATGCCTCAATCAAGTTGTCCTATCTTTATCAAGAAATTAAAATTGGTAGCCATAATTGAAGTCGTAATATTTGTTCTTAGATGTGCGTACTGTGGACATTGTTTTTCATCGTATTGTTCATGACACACTGATAAACATGAGAATGCTATTTGCGTTACTGATCTCTAACTATAATCCTAACCAAGTAGTACGATAGGGCGAGATTAACAATCTGTAGTATATTAAAGAACAAAGATTTGTTAAAGGAGAAATTGATGCAATTAAAATACAGGTTTTATGTGGCAAGAAAAGACCTATTTATTTTTAATTTAATTTAAATCATTACAATAAATGAATAAATAAAAACAATAAACCGTTTGTTTTATTTATTAAGAAAAAAACAAAACTGGGAAACATTTTCACGGTAAGTAAGGAAAGTTGCAAGGTAAGGTACCGTGGAATTTCTATGAAATTCTGCTTACTAAATATGAATACATAAAACCATCAGACTCAATAGTCCAGCTTATTTTATGGTATATCAACTCTTGGATTTAATGACAAAACAATCCCTATTGTAAACAACTAATTGAGCACAAGTTGCTATTGTACCCATGCGTTTCCCAAGGATATTACAGTATATGTGAGTGAACTAGATCCAACTAGATTTGTATTTGGCATTTTTCGCAATTCTATGTGAAAGGCGATCCCTCTATAAAAATGATTGAATTCAACATTCAATAGTCCATAAAATAGTTGAAAGATTGAAAGGTGCTTTTAAACAAAAACAATGCAAACGTATACACAAACCTCTCCAAGTAATTCTCCATGAACTTTTGACACACCATAGATTGTCCGTGGTCTCTGGATTGTGATATCAGGAGTTAGAGTCCGAGGTGAATCTGGGCCAAAAGCACCTGAGAGGGAATTAAAAAAAAAACATAGATAAAAAGAATTCCAACTTCCTCTCTCATTTATATATATATATATATATATATATATATATATATATAAATATATATATATATATATATATATATATATTCAAGCATGTTTGATTGAACATGGCAGAATTATTCCTTTTTCTGTTTTTTTTTGGGGGGGGGGATATCTTTTGTTTAAGCCTCAAAGAAAAAGAATAAGAAAACGACGACAACAACAATTGCTCCTGACAACGATCGGATGTACTGAGAGAAAGCGCTTGGAAAGAATATAGCTGAACAACAACTTTTGGGTGTTATTGTATACAACATGCCAGCTGAAACAAAAAAGATCGCTCGGTGAATTGAAAAGATATCCAGAAAACTCTGAAAAAAAACAACTTAATCAGACGTGCTTGACTAATGACTTGCTACCAATACGTAGGTAGAGCTAGTTAGTAAGTTATAAAATATATATGGCGATTAAGCTACACTGAATATTCTACGAACTGGGAACTCAAGGAAAGCAGACATCCGCCGGTAGTTGAATGGAAAATAATAAGACAAGCTACCACATGTAGGGACCTAGAAGAGCCATGTAGATTATGCCTTCATGAAAAATTTGCTATCCTGTACTTTAAAGAACCCCAACATCTATTAAACTGTAGAAGAGAAATAGCAAACAATTGTGTTCACAAGATAAAATTTACTCTAGGATAGCGATACAAAATAGTTTTAAAAATAAACAAAAACAATAGAAAATAAACAAATAAATAAATTAAATAAACATGAATATACATAAACGATCACACATATATGTATGCATATATATGTATATATATGTGCATATATGTACGTACACATATATATATTTATATATAAACCAACATTAAAAAAAACATTAACCTAGATTTAAAACAGATCAAGAAACTAAATATCCAGACTAAATAGAGCACACACAAAGGAACAGGTCAAGCAGAGGTCAAATAGGCCTTTGTCCGATAAGTGCATGCTCATTGGCTGATAGGAAGGGCGCGGTGGATACTAGAAAGCTGATTGGCTAACTAAAATCTCAATAGAAGGTGCGTATATAAAAACGACAAACAACCGCAAAATTCGCGCATAAGCCTGAAGAGTCCTAGAGTGGATGAAATGCGGAACATTCAGTGTAGCTTAATCGCTATATATATTTTATAACTTACTATATATATATATATATATATATATATATATATATATATATATATATATATATATATATATATATATATAGACTTATATGTAATTATACTGAGTTCGTGAAATTCAGTAAATTTTCATATACCAATGAGCTTAAGCCAAAAATGGTTGACTTAAAAAGTAAGCTACAAAATTATCAAATTTTATAATTGAGCATTAATATACTGTAAGCAAAAACAAGACTTTAAAACAAGGAAATATACTTTTTGTTGCCACCAACACCTTGTTTTGAAGTCTTGTTTTTGCTTACACAGTATATATATATATATATATATATATATATATATATATATATATATATATATATATATAGCAAAAACTCTATATTCCAAATTCCTTTTTATAAAAACAGTAGAACATTTTTTTTAAAATGACGGTGATGAGTTGAAATACATGTTAGTATGGCCCAACCAAATAATCCAAATATAATGATAAAATAATCAATATTAAATCTTTAGTTATAACATTTTACATTCATAAAACAAATGTAGATAAGTAAATTTATTGGACATAAGAAGAGTACTTAAAAATATGTATAAGATTTAATTTTAGTATATTCACGTTCAATAGATTATTTTAAGCAAAATATATTTGTTTGAAGCTAATTTCAATTTCTTAATCTAAGTAGGTCTATCAGGTAATTATTAAGTTGAATATAATGAATATTTAAGATTATACTTGTAATTTATAAAAACACGTAAATAAATATATTACTTCACATTGAAATTTGTTTAAAATATCGCAGTTTAAATAAAAAAATAAAATAAATAAATGAAAATAAATTTTAAAAAAAAAATCAATATAAAATGGGAGAGTGGAAGTGGAAACAAAAATAAATTAGTGAAATATAACCTTTTCTTAGTGCAGTTAAAATTCATAAAATTTGATTAATCAATACAAGGATTATAATATGTAAGGGAGATAATACAGTAGACTTTTAAAGTGAAATAGTGTCCCTTACACGAAAAGGAAAAACAAACATAATGAAAAATTAAGAAATCTCTTATTAGGTTGGTGGAAAAATAATTCGTTTTTGACGTTCAACTTATATATAAAAAACATTTTTGCACCCACCTAATATTAATGAAAATAAAAGGCTAATTATTTCTAACTAAATTATATTAATAACAGAAGTTTGTTTAAACGTAGAAATATACCTAATAAAAATATTTGATTAGTGTATTAATTAGGTTAAGGCCAAACATGTTTAGATTATATGAAATAAGTTAAATAGTGTAAACAAATTCTATGAATTTAGTTTTGTATAAAAAAAAAACTAAATACACATATTCTAGATTTAATCCTTGTTAACATTAAGTCAATAAATATTAACTATTTATAATTAATAAATTAAAAAAAGTTATTATAAAAGATATTTTAAGTTTAAATTATAACAATGTGATCACATTATACTAATACATTGGTAATGCGTGAATCAAAGGTGGTGTAAATATGCTAAATCACGATTTTGTTTTCGGATTTATGTAATCTTGTCCATGTTTTTTTTTGTTTTTTTTTTAAATTTTATTTTAAAGTTAATGAGTTCTTATTCTCCTAATAAGTCAGTGTGGAAAGTATTTAAAAATCGACATAATAATTATATGATTGTTTCGGCGCTATGAAGCAGGAATTGAACATTTTAATATGCTGCAAGAAACACCTTAGAATTTGGAATATAGACTTTTTGTCATATATAGTCCTGGTCAAAATCATAAGACCACTTAAGAAAGTAAGCGTTTACGCATAATATCGAATTTTTAATCAAACAAATGGTTGAAACCATTGCCAAAAGGGAAAATATGATGGAAAAAAATGAAATCTGCTTCATTCGAAACCTTAACCCTGATCTAATAATTATTTAAAAAAAAAAACAAACATTTTCACCTGGTCAAAATGATAAGACCACTGATAATTTATCTAACAAAAGACAATTATAAATTACTAAAAATGGTCTCAGTATTTAGTATAGCCTTCATTATTACGAATTACTTCAAAAATTCTCTTCGGCATGCTTACGACTAAGTTTTTCATCAGTTGTGAAGGAATTTTATCCTATGTACTGAAAACTGAATCAGAAAGTTCCTTTATCGATGCAATTTCATAATTTGATAATTGCTCAACATACTCAGAGACTAGTCCTATTTTTTAAATGAAGAAACAGAACATTAATTATAATGTTATAGATACTCTATACAATATAAATCAAACTGTTTTTCTTTTTTTACCCTAACTTGAAATTAAATTGTGTTTTCTTAGGTTTAGTTTCGTTCATATTGTGTGTAGAAGTACAAAGTTATATTGAAGTATATATATAACATTTAAATTGTTCGCTGTTGACATTTAATTGATCGACATTATATATATATATATATATATATATAAGACCTTCCAAAGGGCGAATTAACCCTTTTTCGGGGTCAACGGCCAACTAGCACCGTGTGTGTTTGTGTGTATGTATGTGTGTGTTGGGGTGGAGAGGACTCCCGTAAGCTGTGGTGAAGGCAACGTTTCTAGGAGAAGCAAATCTCTGATTTAAAAAAACAAAGTGGGAGACCAGTACCCGCATTACGCTGGTCTACAGTTTAACTTGTTGCTGGCTATCTTGCTCTTGCTTGTTGCTGAATCTCAACATTTTCAGCCGAGAGAGAGACTTAGCTGTTGTACAAAGCTAAGATTCTGTAACATCATCTGTTTATAGATACTCCTTCAGGCATTTGTCTATTAAAATGGTCCTGTGGCAATGGAAGTTATTTTGGGGCTTATGGACTTTAAGTGTCTGAAGGAGTGGCACTCGTCTGACAAGACGTTGCAATCATCATATATATATATATATGTCACATGTTGAGACTATACATATGCACAAAATGGTCTAAACTTAAAAGCACCGAGTAATGAGATAAAGCTGTCAAAACTGATGTTGCCGGAGGTGAATAGGTCACGTGATTGACCTCACAGCTGTCAGGATTGAAACTCCTTCTAGAGAACAGGTCAATATAAACAGGTGAGGCAGAAGAGAATGTAGTTAGTAAAAAAAATGGCAGCAGCCACAAGTCACCGCTGAATCCGTCATTTCTTGCTCCCACCTCCATCTACCACTTGAAGCATGCACATGAAGCTAGAAATCAAATAATTTTATATTTTTCTAAGAAACGAATTTGTGTTGGGAGTTTGTTTTTTTTGGCTGATGAGAAACTACTATTTTTCAACTGGCTACATCACGTATAAACCAATGTGTAGTGTCAATTGAAATAAAAATATTCATGCTCTCACACAAGTAACTGATTACACTGATTATTTCTCTTTTAACCGGGTAATCAATTACTTGTGTAAGAGCATATATATTTTATTTCATCAATACATTCAGTTTCATGGAAACATTCGAAACTGCCTGCAGAGCTATGAATACCAAATATAATCGATCAAGTGATATTGTGATAGAGTAACACACTATAAGCTTTGAGTCATGTAAGAGAAAGACAGTCTAGGTTATATTATTATATATAATCTGTTAACCTACAATTACTTTTGGGTTGATCCTATTTATGATTTGGCATTCCTGAACAGCTTAGCCTACGTGACAGAAACCAACAGATTTTTTTTTTTGTGTATGTCATCATTTAAGTCGACCAATCACATCTTAGCAATGTGTCATATCAGCAGCAGCTGGCAAAGCAAGCACATATCTTTACTCATTCACTCATTTAGAAGCCTTGCCCTTGAGCCTTGAAGCTCAATGAAATTGCCTCCACTGACTAGCCTTTTTTTTACAAATCATTGGTAGGCCTCACTGTGCCATAGTCAACAGCAGCAGCATTTTTCCCCTTCGAATTTCAGATAGACATTATGGCAGCATGTCATCACTACAATCATGGCAATAAATCCAGCAGCAGTGGGAGCCTTTTCATTTTGAATCTTTACTGGATAGAATCGCATTTTCACTAACACAATGATGGCAATCAATAGCAGCAGCAGCAGCAGCAGCAGCAGCAGCTCTGCCTCCTTTTTCTACAGCATACCAATAATGACTGTCATTATAATACCTATGGTATTTTTTACATTAGGTCCACCTCCACAATCTTCTTTAAAATGACGACTTATTTAGGTTTTAGACTATGCTGAATAAGAAAATTATAATCACTATTGTTGCAGCAATTATGCAGCTATCATCAAATCATCATCAGCAGCAGCTTTTTCCCGAGCTAGCCAAAGTTCTACAGCAACTAGTGAATAAACTTTCTTCTCCTTTTTCCCATCATCATCATCATCATCATCATCATCATCATCATTATCTAGCCAACCAACCAGCTACCCAGCCAAAGTTCTACAATAACTATGTCGAAAAAAACGACTCCCAACAAAAAGACCAAAGAATATTACGACCAGAATAACACAATGATACAATAACAGTTTATCATCTTTTCTATCTAAAAAGCATATTCAATAACAAAAAAAAAAAAATACGCTGAATAAAAATAGTAGTAGTGGCCCATGACTGGGAGCTCCAAGAAAGCGGATACTCAAGAATAGTTGATAGAAAAATAATAATAAGCTAGTACATGAAAAAATTTAAATGATCCATGTAGACGTCTAAATGAAAAAATTGAAATTTCAAACATTAAACCTATTAAATTGTAGAAATGAAATAGCAAACAACTGTATAGTTAGATTAAACTTTAGAGTAACACTGTAACAGAGTGTGGATGCACGTATGGTGGCTATATACAAATTTTGAGCCATGTGCAAAATGACGCCATGGTAAGAAAGAGAAAAACTGTGAAAAGAAGCGCACATTCAAGAAAACAGAGGTCAGAGAGTAGGATCATGATCACCGTTTATTTGGAAAAGTAACTAGAAATAAATGTTGTTACAAAAAAAGGAGTCGAGTTATTACTTGTCCTATGTTCCTTGCAAGATTTTTTGCTGCAAGGTGTTGGGACCTGGGTGTGTACATATTAATACGCGTGTAAGCGTGTAGCATTACAACAATACATAAAACATAAAAATAAATAATAATAATTATCAAATAAAAAACTAAACTAATCCAACACCTAAATTAAAAATAAGAAAAAGGTACACCAAGCATGCATGCGTTAACACAAAGTCATCTATTAATTCAATACATTCACAAAAAAGGGGTGAGTTACTCTTCTTCAAAACAGAACTAAGGGTGAGAAAATAAAAGTTAGCCAAGCCTTTGTCTAACAGAAGCCCTGCTATTGACTAATGGAAACATTAACCAATATGCGTGAATAACAATGCATTTTTGCCTGATGAATCTTTACAGGGATGAAACATGTAAAATTCTGTATGGCTTAATTGCTATATATATTTCCATAACTTAGTGCATTGCTCCACTTATGTATTGAGCACTGTTGAATTAAATACTAAAAATCGATACATAAAATATTATATCTCCTTATAGCATTTTATTTGGATACATGAAATAACAATTATATCTACATATTGGATAAGTAAAAGCCTAGAAAATACTGTTTGGTCAAATTCATAATTGTGTGATTTTGTTGAGTATAAAAGTTAAGTTTAACTTACCAATAGTGCTGGGGAAAAATAAACGAAGATTGTATTGCTTAGCTAATTCCAAAATATTGTGGACTCCCTCTATGTTAACCTTCATGGCAAGGGGGACATTTGTTTCACCGATTGCACTGAGGAGAGCGCTGAAATGAACGATGCTGTCAACTTGATGAGTCACAACGATTTCTTGTAGATTTTTGAAGTCTAAAATGTCAGCATATATATATGGTCCTAAAATAAATGAAAACAAACATATTATTAGTGAAACAGATTTCAAATATCACAGATTCACATGATAAAATGTAATAACAAAGTGCATATCTTCATTTAAACAAACAGCCACATTATTGTATTGTTTAGGTCATTCAGTTCTATCTTGAGTACTCCTATTTACTCCCCGCAATGGCAGTTAGACCAAGGACAGAATAGATTACAGGGTGGAATGATGAAATTGCCACCCAAGAAAAGATGACATGATTCCATTTTTGTTTGATGAAAACCAGTTTTCTTTTTTTGTTGTAGACCATCTACTAGTTGGCCAGTTGTGTACAATTCCCAAAAGCGATAAGAGCCTTCTATCATGTCTGAAGGTGACACAATGTTCAATGAGTGAGATTGGAGATGCGCCACTGTACAACTCATGTTCTCTATCAATCCAAGTTATAACAATAGGACTATTGCCAGCACCCTAAAAATGCATCACTGGATTGCCACGAATAATAGGGATGTGACCAAGGTGATGAAAACAAAGTTTCCGGCTACAGTTATGGTCTTTGGTGGGGTTCCACAAGTAAGGACTACATCATGAAGCCTCACATCTTTGAAGTTGACTTGAAAGTCAACACCAAAGTGTACCTGGATATGCTAAAGAGTGTGATGATCCGCTGGTGCAATCAGGTGGCCACTGGCAGACCCTGGGTGTGGCAGCAGAACTCAACGCCAGCCCACAAGTCCAAAGAGACCCAGGCTTGGCTTCAGAAAAAATACAAGGACTTGGTACCCTACTCCTACCGCCCCCCCCCATTCTCTCCCGATCTGAACCCGCTTGGCTACTTCATTTGGTCATACAAGGAAAACATCACCAATATGACCTCCCACAACACCAAAGCCAGCTGGATCACGGCCATCCGCTGAGTATTTGCTGAGCTTCCACTGGTGCTTGTGGAAAATGCATGTTCTCAGTTCTGGACTAGTATCGAGGCGGTCATTGAGACGCATTGAATAAATGTCAGCTCTACTACATAATCAAGTTACCTGAATTGATTTTTTTCAATAATTTTAAAAATAAAGCTGTAATGTTGTTTTCTTTAGGGTGACAACTTTATCGTTCCACCATGTAAGTGTAGCATCAGAACAGACACTAGACTTTGTTCCTAGCCAAAAGGCCAAAAAGTATCTTGAGTGTTAGTCTCACAATATTTCGGACGATGCAACCACTGACCTTCTTTAAATGTATTTTGTCGAACTCAGGAATCTTTCTGTCAAACTCGGAAAACTGCATAGAATTTGGAACGAAACCCTTTATTTAATGCATAAGGAACCGTGGAGTAACGGATAAATTACTATGCAAAATTCAGTTGCAAATGACACTCTTCTGAAGGTTGAAGGTTCTAAGAATACATTTGCAAATTACTTAAGCTTTCTATCTAGTCATGGCTGCCAGAACGAGAGCATTGAATTAGATAACAAGTCATAATAATCCAAACAATACAAACTGTCAATCCTGATCTGAAAAATTCAAAAGCTACATGATTATTTTAAATGCTGCAATACTCTATACGCCATAAAGAGTATTTCACCATGTAATAACATAATTGGCCAAGATCACAGTGTAGTATCTGTTCTGATGCTACACTTCACCTTTTCTGTCCTTGGTCAGTGGAGAAGAAATCCTTCATGACTGGGATAATTTTAATTTTTGTTCCTATTCAAAGTGCTCCTTTTTGGGGAGCTGGATATTCCCCACATTAAAAACCGACCTTGTGTCTAACTAAGTAAATACGAACATAGTTGTATGTTTTATTTTTAAAAGCTTCCAAGATGCTTAAATCACATTTTGAGAAAAATTAAATCGAAATACATGTTTTGTTGTTAAGAACATGGACTAATGTTCTTAATCTCTTAAAAATGAAACAATTCACATGGCGCCAATAGAGTATCCCTTGTCATTTTACTTAGATATCGATGACAAAGAATAAAAGAAATCACATAGGATGAGATAAAATGGGAAAACGAAGATCTAAAACTCAAGAATACATCTCAACGTTTTGCCCAATTGTTACAAGGGCTTTATCAAGAGCAACAAATTGAAAAAAGTCCTCTGCCATTATTTTTTATTTATCGCTCTTGATGAAACCCTTGTAACAAAACTGTGCTTTTCTCATTAGATATCTTTATAATACTAAAACTTTGGTAATTTTTTTTTCCTGTTTCCTGAATGCTTTAAAATGTGAAATGAGGAGTGGTGGAAAAAGCGGAATAGAATGAATAGGTTGTAATAGCAGCAGTTTGAAAAAAGGAGGATAAAATAATAAATAATTCAATAACATTAATAAAGAAGAAAAAGAAAAATTGAACCATACAGATTATAAAAATAGTAATAAATGTTGAGAAACACTGTCCAAGAGCTTTCTGTCCTATTTCCTTACCAACATACTTGAGTCTTTATTGCTCCAGATTCAAGTTCATCCCTTGGCCTTTTAGCTAGGGGCAAAGTGTAGCATCTGTTCTGATGCTGCAATTAGTCCTTTATGTTCTCGGTCAGTGACGGAGAAATCTTTCTATACTGAGGCATTTAAAAAAAATTTGTTCCAATTCACACTGCTCCTTTTTGGGTGGCTGGATTTTCTCCACATTAAAAACTAACTCTGTGTCTTATACTGCCCTCGTGGGGAAGTAAGTAAGTAAGAAAAAGATGTTTTTTTCTTTTTTCTTGAACACCGTATTCACAACCAGTCTATTCATGCGAGACCAAATTCTGTTTGTAATAGACCTATTCTGATCTCGGCTTAATTATTTTATAAATTATAAGTTTTATAAATAGTTTATAAATTATAAGTTTTATAATTAGTTAATAGATACAGAAGAAAGAGAGAGAGAGAGAGAGAGAGAGAGAGAGAGAGAGAACGATACAGAGAGCGAGAAAAAAGAAAGAGAGAGAAAGAGAAAGAGAAACTGAGAATGAAAGGGACTTAGAGAGAGAGAGGAAGAGAGATAGACAAGTGGTCCGAGAAAGAAGCGATCAGATTAAAAAGTCTTTCAGATGAAGGACTAATATTTAGCAGTTTGTAGGAAGTATTTTTGTTGAAGAATTACAAATGCAGTGAGTTCATATTAAAATTTGAAACTTCAAAGACTTACCTCGTTTATAAACACTCTTATCTGGTTTGATAATGTCAGATAATATCACATTCTGTTTGCCATATCTTTCTCTGAAAAAAAAATATATATTTCCAGTTTTACATCAATGGAGTATACATGTTTATTATCATGATATTATTATAATGTATGCATGGGTAGTAACGGTGGCTAAGTGGTTAACAACACAGACTGACAACCTGTGTGTGCCCGTTTGTCCTGCAGAAACACTTTCACTTAGGGATGTTGGCAACCTTCACATGATTTACTTCGTGTAAAAAGAATTCTAACAAGAAAGATCTCAGGGAAACAAATAAAACAATAAAATCATTTACTGTTTACCTCCCTCCTACAGCAGGAAGATGTAACACAAGGGTCCGAAAAGTGGGATTTGAAAAGCCAGTGCCCTAGAGGGAGAACAGTCTGATCTGCAAAAACTACCTGGGTAGCTTCATCGGCATTCCACAAAAGGAGTGCCTCAGACAATTAGCAATAAACTAACCCCTTTTCAAAGGGTGGACCTCCTAGAACTGCACAGGACAATACCTCAGCCAACAGAGAGAAAGCCACCAGTGGCTAAGTGGTTAACGATACAGACTGATAACCTGGATGTACCAAGTACCCAATGTCTTTCTGGAAAGATCAATTATAAAGATATCGGGGAAACAAATGCCAACAATAATTATCTGACTCATACAAAAATGTATGAATGCTGCTCAACAACAGCAACAACAACAACAGCAAGGAGATGAGGGTGGCTCAGTGGTTAATGACATGGACTGACAACCTGGGTTGTGCCAAGTTCGAATCCAGTTCGTTCTACAGAAACACTTAGGGATGTTGGCAACCTTCACAAAGGGACCTCTTGATTTTTGGGTATTTCAATTGAAGTAAAATGAAACAAAAAATATACTTCTTTTTATTTATTCATACAAATATTATTGACTACATATGTGCACACATGTTTAAGCTGTGATTTTATTTCAATTCCAGCATCTGCAGGCTGTATTAACTAGCCTAAAAAGAAATAAAATAATAAATTACATTTTTGCAGAAGGTTTTCATTAGAGAGGAGGAAGGAGGGGGAGGCAACATGAATTAAGCAAACCATATATATTTACACACACATTTTTATGCATCTGTATATACATACATAACTGCATCTCTACGATCATACATTCTTACATATGTGCATACACATACATGTTCATACTCACACCATCACACATACATACTTCCATGATAAAATTTGCTTTTTTAATAACGATATTAGGTTTCCAATCCACTTAGTTCTCATACACTTTGTCTGGTCAAATATGCTCTGCTGCTTCTAAGACCCCCACACTCGTTTCTACTATGTATGTAACAGAGTTCATATGAGCGCGGTGGGAAACAGCAGCAGCTGTAAGGAAAAAAAAAAGACATATTCAAATCAGGAAGTGTGTGCAAACTGACGGCTGAATAAAGAGAAATAAAAAGACAGCATATGCTTGGCAGAAAGAAAGTTAGTGTTGAAGAAAATGGACGTGTAAATGCAAAGAAAAGAAGCGGCTGGCAAATACCGGCATGCAGTCGGAAGAAATAGAAACGCATGCCAGATAAAATGGACACATGGCAGCGAGAGATTTTTTAAATGATGTCGAAAGTAACGCGAATAAAAACGTTTTTAAAAAAAGAAAAAATGCCGACCTGGATTTTATTTCTTTATTTCCAGTTTTATTTTTAGGAATTACTAAAGTAAAGTGTAATGGCCACGTTACGTATATACGTTACGTATATACGTTACGTATATATGTAACGTATATACCCACTTCTATTGAGTTAATTAGTGACGGTTATGGTCAATGCCAGCAATGTAGTCACTTTAAAGGGTCTAATAATAGTAATAATAATAATAATAATAATAATAATAATTTCATAATTATAACTAAAAGAAAGAAATATTTATTTTAGCTAGTAGCAAAGAAAAAACTGAAAATTTTGCTTACCTCATAACTTTGGCAAGTCCGAAACCTAACTGTCCAAGGCTTCCTACAAAATAAATGATAAAATATATATTTGAGAATTTTAAAGATAATTGATGATTTGGATGTTCGTTTGCATTATCATTTTCAAAATGTGATCTATAATCTTCAGGAGAATCTTGTCAAACTTAGGAATCTATGCAAAATTTCAAACTGAATCTTTTATTTAATCATTGGGGGTGGATTATTCTCTTCCCATCAGCCATGATCTGGTAAAAGTCTTAAGTAATTTTTTATTTGCATTATTTGGATTCATTGGACTATTTGGACTACTGTTCTCATCTTGAGTGCCGTTTTCACAACATTTCGGTCACTGTAACCACCGACCTTCTTCAGGTGTATCTTGTTGAACTCAGGAATATTTCCGTAGAACTTGGGAATTAGGACAGAATTTCAAATAGAACTGTTTAATTACTTCACAGAAATAACATGCTTTTGTTCCATCAGCCATAACTGGATAGGGGTCCTAAGTAATTCACAAGGACCTGTAGTGCAGAGCTTAGAGTACTTGAAAAAATCAATTGTAAAAAGTGATATTCTCCTGAAGGTTGAAGGTTCAATTCTCAGTGTGGGCGAGCAAAAAATACAATTGTGAATTACTTAGGACCTCCATCCAGTTATGGCTAACGGAACGAGAGCATCTTACCCTTGTGAAGTAAATAAAGAGTTCTGTTCGAAATTCTGTCCAAATTCCTGAGTTCGATAGAAACATTCCTGAGTTTGGCAAGATAAGCATCATGGCAATTAGCTTGGCCCGAGGATCAAATCTCTCAGAACCAGCCACACTGAGAGGGAACTGGGGCCCACCCAAACGACAGCATTACAAATATGGACTAATGTCTTGCAATTGAAAAAAAAAAATAAATAAATCTGGCGAACCAGAATCAAATATTGGTTTTGCAAGAAGAAATGTATTAATCATAATGATTTGAGAAACAGACTCACTTTATTGTATATAAGAGATTATTGGTTCTTGAAATTGGTAAACTACACCATTTTCCTTTCTGATTCTTTATGTAATTTTGTTTGATTAGGTGTTAAATTAATTGCACTAACCTGTGATGAGTACTTTTGGGTAGTCTGTTGATGCTGAATGAACATTGTTGAAATGCTGAGTAAAAACGGCGCTAGCAGCTAAATGGTGACGTTCGTTCTGATGCCAACTTTTTAAAAGATTTCCTCCTCTGCTTAAAATACTGTGACGAATTTTGGCTGACATTTTGAAGAATTAAAACCAGTTTCTGCAATGAAAAGAACAGAAAAAACTGCTTACAATATACGTTCATAAAAAATATTTCAAAGTAGAAGAGCAATGTAGGTTAAAATATTGTTTTCATTTTATTGTAGATTTTTGTTTCTAATCATTTTTTTTCTTTTTATTAGGAAACATGAGATATAATGAATCCTTTTAAAAAATTTTCAAAAGAATTAAAATTTAAAAAAAATACTTTGGGGTGTTTCTTAAATTCTTTCTGAGAAAGCAGACTTTGCAACAATAGTTCTCTTAAAACTGCAACACTGCAGAGATTTCTATTCAATTAATAAATACGCTTTATAGGGACTAATCGCAGGCATGTAGGTATTTATGAAGAATGATAGCAAGGAAGAAAAACCGAAATAGTGAAAAAAAAAGTATAAGCAAAAACAAACAATCGAAGACAATATTGGAGTTACAGATCTTCCAAAAAAAACAAAAAAAACAAGAGATTTTTCATGTATCAAATTTGTAAATATGAGACGTATTTGAAATAGTTATAAAAATATCTTGGATGATTTATACAATGCCGGATATTTTTATTATTATTTCAAGATTTTGTTTGTTATTTGCTAAAAGTCACAGGAACCAAGCTTCTGCTCAGCTACTTAATGGACTGAGTATATGAGGGTTTTTTTCATTTTTGATAACTCTTTTTGCCGTGGTTGCTGGTGGTTCTAAAGGTAACATAAAGAAAGCAATTGATATTTCAAAAGCAAAATGGTTTCTGTATGCAATGGCAACTTCATATTCTGGGCTGCTTCGTGTCTCTTGAATTTCTTGGAGGGTATGAAGTTCTCTATGCTAATGGTTAACCAGTCGGATATGTTCGTTTCAAACATGGAATGTAGAGGTTATTTCTGATGTGATCGATCTGAGACCATCCTAGTCAGCCATCGAGTATCAATATACTCTGTGAGGAAGAGCGACATCAAAGGTCTTTCACTTTGTTTTAATCTTAATTGAAATGATTGAATGATCGGGAAATCCGAGTGGAGAGAGAACGGTGGATAAGCACAGTTCAAGGCAAGCTGTCAGAAAAAGACCAAGAAGACTTGCAAATTTTCCGTATGTTCGTCAATAATCTGGATTAGATCATAATCAAGGAGGAAATCATAACAGAACGTCTCTTCATCATCTGTTTTGTTTGAGTGGACTAGCCATTCAACATTGTGAACATTGAAATCGCCATAGACATGAATGTTGGCAGAGATATGAGCAGAGTGGATATGGTCTATTTACTCAGATACTCCTAAAGACAGTAACTCCACTATTGTGGAGATAATAGAGAATAAATATGAATGTGGTTCTGTGACTAACTGCAACTCGGAAGCACATATAGGCCAATTTAGGGTCGGTAAATGTGTAGTTTAGCGGCGTAAATTATTTGACAAACAAAAATTTATAAAAAACTATTTATTTTTAAATAACACACATTAGACCCAAAGGTTGAAATAAAACCAGAAAAGAATTCATTCTTATTTTTTTCATCATTTTTCATTAAACTAAATGTACGATATTCGAAGCCGCTGTATTGCTTTTAAAATTTGACCTTCCTAAGGTTTGACAAATTGGCCTTTTTAAGGCCAAATTGGGCCTTTTTTACTCTCTTTCATTACAAAAAAATATGGCGGCCAAAAACAGTTCATGAAAGAGCGTAAAAAAAGGCCAAATTTGGCATAAAAAGGCTAATCTGTCAAACCTTAGAAACGTCAAATTTTAAAAACAATATAGCTACCTCGATTGTCGTACATTTAGTTTAATAAAAAATGTTGAAAAAATAATAAAAATGAAATTTTTTCTAGTTTAATTTCAGCCTTAGGGTCCAATAATGTGTTTTATATAAAAATAAATAGTTTTTATAATTTTTTATCTGTCAAATAATTTATGCTGCTAAACTACACATTTACCTTAGGGTCTTCCTTAGAGAGATCTCTGCCACATGTGGGCACATATTCTATGGCTATTATGATCTTAAGGGTTCGTTATTTGAGTAATTTTTAATAGTGAAATAATCTATAGAAACAGATGGGCCCATGCCAGTTTTGAACAAGAACAACAGGGTCAAGTTTGGATGTCATTTTTGAGTAAGCTTCAAATAGCCTATACATAGTATTAATCAAAACCTGTTCTATAAGAATAAATAATATATGACAGAAATCTCTATAGTCTTCCCTTCCTTTGTATTTCCAATCCTTTTCTCTTTCTGTTCCCCTTTTCATCAGTCTCTCTTCCTCTCTTTTTCTTCAATGCATTCATCTAATTTTTTGTTTGCTTCTTCATTTCGTTTCTTCCACACATAAAAGAATTCATTTTTAATCTTTGGTAGTTGTTCTGGTTTAACCTTTAACATTTACATAAATTATTTGAATCTATAAGACTAACACTATATTATATTTATTGTTCGATGAGATTAGCTTAATGAAAAAAATGTGACTGACAAAATTAAATACTATTTCAAACAAACATTTGACAGACAAAAAAAAACTATTTAGAATTAGAACAGTGACAGACAAAAAATACTATTTCAAACAAACATTTGACAGACAAAAAAACTATTTAGAATTAGAATAGTGACAGACAAAAAATACTATTTCAAACAAACATTTGACAGACAAAAAACTATTTAGAATTAGAACAGTGACAGACAAAAAATACTATTTCAAACAAACATTTGACAGACAAAAAAACTATTTAGAATTAGAACAGTGACAGACAAAAAATACTATTTCAAACAAACATTTGACAGACAAAAAAACTATTTAGAATTAGAACAGTGACAGACAAAAAATACTATTTCAAACGGAATTGTGACAAACATACTAATTCAAACCAAAGTGTAACTGACAAAAAATACTATTTAGAATAGAAGTGTGACAAACAAAAGTACAGACTATTTCAAACAGAAATTTAAAAGACACAAAATTATTTAGAATAGAAGTGTGACAGACAATAAATACTATTTAAAACGGAAGTGACAAATAAAAAATACTATTCAAAACAGAAGTGTGACAGACAAAAATTACTATTTAGGATAGAAATGTGATAGACAAAAGTACAGACTATTTCAAACAGAAGTGTGGTAGATGAAAACTGCTATCTCAAATAGAATGAATCTATATATATATATATATATATATATATATATATATATATATATATATATATATATATATATATATATATTGGTAAGATCTAATTTTCTTATTTAAATGATTTCAATACTAGCAGGCTGCCCAGCGTTGCCCGGTAATAAAATACGCATAAATATTATATTTTAATTCATACAGAAACTGAGATATGTGCATGCGAGTATTATGTTTTTTCTAAACAATTCACTTCTCGTATTAAAAAAAAATTACACGAGCTGACATCAAAACCAAAATCTAAAGACAGTGAGTCAAGTACAATAACCATTAGACTAGCGTGACATGTTTTAAAAGGTGTTTTCAAACTACTTATTCTTAACACTAGGTACGGGCAAAATGAATGCCGATGCTCAAAATGTATAAACATTTTGACCTCCCCCTTTACTTAAAAATTCACCAAAAATCAGAAAATTAACCAATTTTAATAAAATTTTCAGTATCTATCAAATAATGATCGCGGAATATAATTAACTAATTATTTTTATTTAAATCTTAGTGGAAATGTATTATTTTGTTTAAACAAAAAATACCTTTACTAAAGTTATGGTTTTCAGTAGTAAATGAAAAACACAAAAATTTATTTTTGCTTTTTTATATAAATAAAGCATCGTAATTTGTAACAATAAAAAAAATAATATTTTTATAGGAACATTACGAAAAAAGCCCCTAAAGTCCGTATTAACGAAATCGATATAACTCGAAGAAAAATCATTTTCTCGAACTACCAATATTATCATTGAATTAAGCATTGTTTATTTAATATTTACACACATAAAAAAAAATATAATGGCAAAAATTATTTCTACTTCTTTTACGCTTACATTTTTAACGTAATCTTTACATGTAAGATTCTAATATTTCCATTGCACGAATGAACGTATAATCATCAACGTAAAATAATGTTCATATAGTCTTGGAAAATAAAGTAAAAAAAATGAAATTGAAAAACAGGAACATAGAAAAATAATTTAATTTAAAAATGGTAAAAATTGCACGAACGTTCCGTGTCGGTAAGTACGAATGCACAGACTTGAAAAGAAAACCAGTCTGTTTTGCCCCCCCTCTCTTTAACTACCCGCCTGTTTGTATTTATCAACTTTAAATTTCACGTAGACATTCTGATAAATTTTAACGTAAGTCTGTATTTTTTTAGTGTGTAATTTTTTCAATAATTATAAATTGTTTTCTTAGCCAATTGTAATTCTGTATTAATATTAATGAATAATGGTGCTAACATTTTTCAATGAATAAATTATCAGTAGTATAATTAATGAATTTAATTAACTTGTATGCATTTTTAAATGAAGGAAAGGGGTCTGCGACTCAAAAAAAAAAAGAAAGAAAAGAAAAAAAGTTTTTTTTTTTTTAATACAATAAACAAGTCTCGTTCCTACCACTGTCACATTTTTGGATAATTATTGCTTTTTTTAGCAAAAGTTAAGTACATTTATTGTATTAATTGATCATCTTAAGACTTTAACTTAATACTTAACTTGGAAATAATTCCAGAAAACTTATATTTTTCTTGACAGAAAAATGTAAACACGATCTTTGTCATAATGAATTTTTACGTGAAATGTACGGTTTTTCAGACTTTAGATAAAATTATTCCATGTATTTTTTATTTCACACACTTTTCTTCTTGGAGAAATTAACTTTAAACTATAATCTTCCAAATACAATAAAAAAGTAATCGAAAATTAAAAAATTATTATGATTAGCCAGCGTTCAAAACCCTATCGAAACAGCCATTAAAGTGCCCGTACATACTCAGCATAAGTAATCTGTAATGTGAACTATTCACACATGTGCATCCGTGAAACAGCAAACAGATAAAAATGTGATGATTCCCACTTACCAATTTTTCAATTTTGACCCCTTAGCAGTCCTTTTTTCAAGATGAAAATGAATCAAAAAGTTTTCCACGTGTTTGAATATCCTATATACCAAATTTCAAGTCTGCAGATCAAAAATTTGTTAAGTATATAGGTTGAGAAGTGTCCTCACACACATTCTCACTTTTATAGATATATAGGTTTTCACTCAATGTTAAACACTTATTATTTAAATATTTACTTGTTATTTAAGAAGTATTCAGATTAAATAAACAAAACTAACAGATTAATCAAATGAAAATCTAGAATCTTTAATTAATTAGCTGAGAACAGACCCATCAACATTCCCCAGTAAAAACGACTCAGGAGATTATCAATAAACCAACCCTTTCGGTACTTCTGCAGTTTACAAACCGCGCTGAAATAATGTTTTACGAAAAACACCCGTCTAGCTGAATCCACTGTGAAAAATTTCCCCCACTCTATATCTGTGCCTAAATCAAAACGTGGATTCCATGAACAAAGCTTCTTTCTTAGAACTGCACGCCTGTGGGACTCTGTTCCGTCTGCCTGCTTCCCACCGGACTACAACTTGGATGTCTTCAAGTCCAACGTTAACAAATTCCTAATGAACCGCCCCCTTAAGTAAACACTCCATCGAATCTCCACACTAACGTAATGTACTTGCAATAACCCTTATCCCTGAGTGGCTTCCGGGCCTTGATAAGTGGTGACCACTGTGTAAAAAAAAAAAATTATTTAGAAACCCATTTTTAACACGAAGAGAGGAGGGTTTTGTTAATTATTCTGTACTTTCACATAAAAAACTTAATAAGCAAAAGATACCCTGAAAAATTGAATTTAACTTGAAATTTCTATCTAGAACTACCATTGTCCATATACGGCGGAAGTATTACACTTTCTGGCAAAAGTGCGGTATTGCTTGGTAGGGTGCCTTTCTATGATTGCGCCAAAGCAGACTTCATCGTGACAAAGAATAGTTTGATGCCGTCCAGACAGTTGCTACATCAGCAGAATGACAAAGCGAACCCTGGCTGGTATGAACACAGATGACAAACATCTGGTATTTAATTGCTTCCCATTGCAGCAAGATATGGCACAAGGCTGTACTGTGGGGGGAAAGAGGCAATATGGTTGAGTACAAAAATGGCTTACCCAGTAATAACACAACCTGCTAGGAAGGAGTTTAATTAAACTTTTATTGTTGATGTAGTTACTCCTTTACAAAAGGTTAAAATAGTGAAGAAAGTCATTTGGAAATAATATTAAAAATGGCTGACTTGTTATAATGCGGGTGAGGAAGGAGAAAAAAACATTATTCATTCATGTTTTGTAAGTCAGTTTTTCTACTTAAGAGTAAATTCGGTTAAAATATTGTTTTCATTTTATTGTAGACTTTTGTTTCTGATCATTTTTTGGGGGGGCGGGGGGGGAAACATGAGATATAATGAATCCTTTTGAAAAGTTTTCAAAAGAATTAAAATAAAAAAAAAATACTTTGTGGGGGGGGTTAAATTCTTTCAGAGAAAGCAGACTTTGCAATAATAGTTCTCTTAAAACTGCAACACTGCAGAGATTTCTATTCAATTAATAAATACGTTTTATGGGGACATTTTTAAATTGTCGTCAGCATTCCACATATGTCATTACATTTAAGGTCACAATTACAAAATTATATTAAGGTTTCTGGGAGAAAGCAAGAGAGTAATGAGCGCTAATCATTAAATCATAAAAAAGTAAAAGATTTATTGAAAATAATACTTTAAGTTATAAAACAGCAGACATCCCAGACTAAATGGAGACTTCTGAGTACTGCTGCACACAGCTCTAAACCCCACATGAACTAGATAGAGAAATGCTATTTTCAACAAGCCATATATAAATATAAGAACAAATACTTAATAAAACATGTTAAAAAAACACTTTGAAAAAGAGTTAAAAACATATTTAATCTGAAAAAGGAAACACTAAATAAGTGGATAGTCCTTAATCCGCAGAGTTTCGAAGAAATACTTTCCTTCTCATCAGAGGGTAGGATTTAACAAAATGCAGGATCGGATTTTGCTTGCAAAAGTATTTGATGAAACTACAAGTAAGTCATAGATCTTACTTGATAACAAAAAGTGAAGCAGAGGGAATAGGGTGAAGAAAAAAGTGATTTCATTTTTCTTAAACTTTTTCTTCTAGGGGATGGGACATCCAACCAGATGTCTGACATTTACCCCTATTTTAGTGAGTCCAACCAAGAGATCTTTTCAGGATTCTAGCCGTCCCTTTCAGTGCAATCGTTTGTATTTCACTTGCACTTGGTTCACCGGGTATGCTTGCTATGTACTTTTTAAAGTTCTTTTTCATAAGCCCAGTTGCTCCTATGATGACTGGTATAATTGAAACGTCTTTTAATTTCCAATTTCGTTTCATATCATACATAAGTCCTTGATACTTTGTAATCTTTTCCCTCTCAACTCTGTTAAGCCCTGTATCATTGGGTACACTGACCTCTATTACGGTCGCTTTTTTGTTTGCTCTGTCCCAAATCACTATATCTGGTTTAACAGCTGCATTTTCAAGATATGTAGCAGTAGGGATTATGTAGTCATAGTGAATAGTGTAGTTGTCATTCCCAACTGTTCGTTCGGGTATATGTTCCCAGGAGTTTTTACTACATTGAATGTTGAGTTTCTTACATATCTTCCAGTGAAGGTATTTGCAAACTCCGTTATGGCGATCTGTATAATAACCGTTTCCAAGTAGGACTTTGCAACCAGAAATCAGGTGGCCCACACTCTCAACCTCAGTGCTACAGAACCTGCATTTATTATTGTTGCTTAGACCACACATCTTTTTGAAGGCGTTTGTCATGAGGCCCTGGTCTTGTGCAGCCAATATCAACCTCTCTTGGTCGTAATGGAGGGATCCTCTTTTGAGCCAGTCCAGGGAACCATCCCTATCAATATATTCTTGGGATAGTTCAGTCGGTAGGTATTTTGCCCGTTTATGGTTGGTCCATTCTTCTGCTTTAACACTATGGAACTGGCTAGTGTATTTTTTCCGACTTTTCTGGGCTATGTCAGTGGCAGGCTTGTTTGGGTTCTCAGTATCATTTGTAAGGCAATCTTTTCCAAAATGAGTGGCAAGTTGTGTTATAGATGTTGTGCTACTTGCTCGATTCTGATAATGGTCTTTAATTTTCATAAGCTTGGGGTTACAGGAACTTATTATGTACTGACCTATGCTGACGATTGTGGCTCTGTGTTGATGATTGACTTCCGAGAGCCCCATACCTCCTTCTCGCCTGGGTAGGTACAAACGAGGCATGCACTGATTTTGATAAATAACTCGGTACAAGGTTAGCATTTTCCTTGTCTTTGTGTCAAGCCAATTTATGTCTTTCTGAGGCCAGTCAATAATGCCAAAACTATATGTTAGTACTGGCATGGCAAGTTGGTTAATTGCCGTAATTTTGTTCTTGTTTGTGATTTCAGTTTTGCAGATTTTTCTTACCCGGCGTAAATATTCTTGGCTTAGTTTCTCTTTCATCTTTGAATGCTGGATGGACTCATTTTCATCAATGCCGAGGTATTTGTATGTTTCCTGTTCATCCAGTTCTCTGATTACACTATTTTCATCGTGCTGTATATTTTCAGTAGATACCTTCTTGCCAGCTTTCAGAGTACACATAGCACACTTATCCAGTCTGAGCTTCATTTTGATGTCATTAGAAAAAGTGTGGACAATTTTCAGTAGATTATCTAAATCCTTATCCGAGCTAGCATAAAGCTTAAGATCATCCATGGAAAATAAATGGTTTATTAACTTGGAGGATTCTCTTTGGCGGCTGTAGCTTAGATTATAAGCACCTTGGTAGTTCTTTAGAAGCTTACTTAGAGGATCAATTGACAGGCAAAATAGTAGAGGAGATAAACTGTCTCCTTGGAAGATACCTTTTTTTATTCTTATATTTGGGATGGATATCCTTCCCCCGTTATGGTTTAAGGTAATGGATGTTTGACACTCCTTCATTTGGGCAGCTAAAATTTCTCGTATGGTCGGGTGGATTTTATATAATTCAAGGCATTTTAGTATCCACGAATGGGGTACACTATCAAATGCTTTCTGATAATCTATCCATGCCATATTTAGATTTCTTTTTCTTTTCCTGCAATCTTCCAAAATGGTCTTATTAATGAGCAACTGATCTTTGGTGCCCAGGCAGTTTTTCCTACATCCTGTTTGTTCCTCCTCAAGATAATCACCGGATGAAAGATGGTTATATATGCTGTCAGCTATTAATCCAGTGAACAGCTTGTAAGTCGTGGTTAGGCAGCATATTGGGCGATATTTGCTAGGGTTTTTGGTTTCTGTGCTTTTAACTATTAAGCTTGTATCGCCTTTGAATAGCCATGATGGTGTTGCTTCATAAGCTTTCAACATTCTGGTGAAACATCTGCTATAATGATCATGCAATGCTGTTAGCTGTTTTAACCAGAACTTAGATATGTTGTCGATGCCAGGTTTCTTGTGATTTGAAGCTCGTGCCAGCTTTGATCTTATCTTATCTGGCGTTATTTCTGGCTCTGGCATTTCTCTTTTATTTTTGTTTGCATTGATAATATCCCCGATCCACTGGGCCTCTTCGTTATGTACTTCCTCTTTTTCAAATAAGGGTCTCCAGTATTCGTCTAATTCCTGTTTAGATGGGGGATCTTGGATTTTAATTTCCTCTCTTATTAGATTCCTGTAGAAAGTTCTGGGATTGTTTGCAAAAAGCTTATTCTGTGTCTTTGCATGAATCTTTGCCATGCGATGTTTAATTCTTTGGGCAATGGCTGGTATTTTGCCTTCCAGTTCCTTCACTATGCTTCTGATATTTTTACAATTTGTTTTAAATTTCGCACAGATTCTTTTGACGATGTTTCTGAGTCTACCTTCCACTGTGGGATTATTCATGAACTGCTTTAATTGGCTAAGTTCCTTTCTACAGGTGTTTATTTTTTTTATCAGCTTGGCTTTCCATTTTGGTGTTGCTTTGGTTACATTAGGTATTTTATTTCTATTTTGGTGTTTATTCAGAGGAAGTATTTTGTTGCTAATGTACAGCCCAGCTGCATATGTGATGTTATTTAGCTGCCTGAGGTCTATTTCTTCTGGAACAAGCCTTATAAGAGCAATATTGACTTTGATGATCAATGACTTAAAGAATCTTGAGGCTTGTATTTTAGGTAACCTAGGCCTTTCTTCCATGCTTATATTGTTGACTTTTTCTATTGTGTTACAGAGTTCCTCTTCTATTTCCAATTGCTCATCATCTGGTTCTGGAAGCAAAACACAAGGTGGAGGTTTTCCTGGTGAAGGAGTTATTTCACACGTTGATGGAAATGCAGATGTGTTACCTGCTTTATAGTGAGAGTGAGCTGGTGTAGAGGATTCTGTAGGCATTTGAGTTCCTGATATAGAGTGATGCACTTCTGTTGGACTTTGTGCTGTAAGGGTTATCTGTTGGGTAGCTACCGACAACTGTTGCACTGATCTAAGGTGGTGGTGTTGCAGGCTCACATTTGCGGTCTCATCAAATTTGGTGGAATACAGAATAGGTTTCTCTAGTGGGTTAGCCTGTGTGCTTATTAGGACTGTTATTTCATCTCTCATGTATTTTAGTTCTTCCTCATTAAACACTCGTTCTTTTAAAATATTATATTTTTGAGAGGTTAAATTACTCCGTGGGACATTCTTCTTCCATGGACAGAAATAGAAGAAGATTTCCCTCCAGGTTTCTGTCCTTTGCTTTTGTTTTACACATTTGCTCTTGGCATATTCAATGGCCCAAATTAAAGTCCACTTTTCATCCTTACTCCATCTGGACTTTAGTCTTTTTTCAGTCTCCTCTTCCTGAATAGGGAGGTAATCATATTCAGCATCTTTTAGGGCTTTATGCTTTATATTATTTTCGTCTTCTTCTGTTATGTATCTCGTCATTTGTGATACAAGGGACCGCAGTTTTGCAACTGTTGTCTGCTTTTTGTCTTCAGGGAGGTCAGAATTCTTGATTTTCTCTTGTAGGATCTCATTCGACGTTCTGCTCCATTTTTCAAACTTTGAATAATGGTAGCAATATAATAATACCTTCTTTTGTGCAACTGTCCAGGGTTGGGTTTTTAGGCCTCTTCTGTTTCCTTTTCTTGTAGTTGCACATGATGGTTTGGGGCCAGGATCTAATTCACGATCTGTTGGCTGATCCAAGTGGACCTCTGTCATGGTAGTGCCATTATCTGAGGTAAGAGGGTTCACACCTTCGAATACCTTTTCTCGTCTGGTGTGTGAACGAGGTAAGGGACCCTTTTTATCCTGGGCGACGGCCAGCCAGTATGTATTATTTTTGGTATTCATTTTCATTTTATTTCCTCATTGTCAGCGGCTTTTGATTTAATATTCAAAGCTACCCCCTATAAATAGAGGGGTTTCCCCTATCCGCAACCTAGGGACGCTCTGTATGGCTTGAGGATTTCATGTGAATGGATAGTCTGGTGAAAGGTAAAGTATCCAATGACGGTAAAATCCAAAAATGCAGAATCGAAGAAAGTTAATTAAATTTCCATTCGCACAAGTAAATTCCAAGGGAATCACGTAATTGGAAGATGATTCAAAGTAATCCAAAAGGCAGAAATCCGTGGAATAATTCACAAATAGGTACAAGGAAATGGGAATGAAATCCAAAAATATTAAAAAGAAAGATAAAATGTGCGTAAAAAAAAAAAAAAACATGGAAGAAATGTAAAACTTGACTGTCGGGGCGTAGCTTAATAAAGAAAAAAGGGTTTTATAAGAGGTTTTATATATATATATATATATATATATATATAACATAAAGCTGAATGTGTGTGTGTGTGTGTGTGTGTGTGTGTGTGTGTGTGTGTGTGTGTGTGTGTTGTCACGAATAGGCTCCTATATGGTTAACTATATTAAAAAATTTATTACATATAATGATAGAAGATGTATCGAGATACAGGAATGAGTATGTTTGATCCGGCAGAACGGTGGTTCATTAAAATTATGGGGTCTGCGTTCGCGCCTGGTCCACAAACTATGGAAATAAATTTAAAAATAAAAAAAAGTTTACAAATGTTTTTGATATAGATGTACATAAGAATACTTTGATAATTATGTTTTAACTTAAATAGGGATGGTATAATAAAATTATAGGGTCTGCGTTCGCACCTGGCCTCCATAGAACAGAAATAGGCACAAACTTTAATAAAGACTTTTCATATCTATCTGCGTAAGTATACTTTGATAATTATGTTTCAGTTTGAAGAAATATAGTATAATAAAATTATAGGGTGTTCGTCCGCACCTGACCTCCATCGACTGGAAATATGTCACAAAGTTTAACAAGGTTTTTTAATATAGATTCCCAGAATATTGTGATAAGTGTTTCAGTGTAAACAGGTATGGTATAATAAATTATGGGGCTTATCTATTTTATTTTTATTTTCATCATATTTTGCTTTGGTTTTGATACCCCCAAATTCAACCCAAATCTTCCTTTTCATAACCTATCATACTTTCATAAAGCAGAGTCCATTTTCTGTAGGCTGTTTTTGAACCCAGTCAACGACGGGTACTTTTGCTAGTATATATATATATATATATATATATATATATATATATATATATATATATATATATATATATACGTTTTATAAGAGGTTTTGTATATCAATATATATATACATAATATATAGAACAGACACGACAGGAAAACAAATGAACACATATCTAAAGAAATGGCAGAAGCACTAGAGGATGACCTCCGATCTATAGTGGAATGGGGACATAAATGGATGGTCACATTCAATGCTGCCAAGACTAAACACGTTTCCTTCAATAATTACAAGAAACCTTCTCTACCAGCAATAGCAATCGCCAATGACTCCTTATCAGAAAGTACATCTTTTAAACTCCTCGATCTCACGCTCACAGGAAACATGAGTTGGAACAATTACATTGAGAGTATCACCAGGACCGCTGAAAAAAAAGTAGGTTCTCTCTACCATGCTAGAAAGATACTAATGCCCGAAAGTATCCTATATCTCTATAAGGCCACCATTCGCCCATGTATGGAGTATTGTTGTCATATTTCGACTGGTGCATCTGCCACTAGTCTCTCGCTCCTAGACAAGATTCAAAAGAGAATCGCCAATCTGATAAGACCTGAACTGTCATCTAAACTTCAGCCTCTGTCACATCGACGAAATGCTGCATCCCTCTGCCTGTTCTACAAGTACTTTAACGGTGAATGCTCTGACGAACAGCAAGCACTTGTGCCCCCTCTATGTAAATACCCCCGACAAACCCGACAGGCAGCTAAATCCCATCCCTTCACAGTAGAGATCCCTAGATGTAAGAGACTGGCATGCAGAAGTTCAAGTGCAACGTGAACCGACATCTTGCTGCCCAACTCCCTACACACTACCCCTGATGCCTATGCCCCTGATAGTAATCCCCTACAACAAAGTGGCAATGTGCCTTGTTTGGGGTGGAAATATACTAAAAAATAATATATATTCATAGATATAAATATATATATATATACATATATATACATATATATACATATATATACAGATATATATACGTATATATACATATATATACAGATATATATATACATATATATACATATATATATATGCATATATATACATATATACATATATGATGGACTCTCCCGTCGATTTCGACGTATGAGGTTCAGACAACCCCTATTTCTAAAACTCATTTATGCTTTTGCCTCTGATGACTTTTTAGTCCAGCAAGGGACTTGCAGACGAGGCCACAAATAGAACATGAATGTGGATTTAATGCTGCAGATATACATATATACATATATATATGATTGTTGAGCTGGATTAAATCCGACGATATGAAATAAAATGGAGGTGGAAGGACCTGGATACTCAACGTTTCGCCCGACCTATGCGGGCTTCTTCAAGAGGGACGATCACCTCTTGAAGAAGCCCGCATAGGTCGGGTGAAACGTTGAGTATCCAGGTCCTTCCACCTCCATTTTATTTCACATATATATATACATATATATATATATACAGATATATATATATACATATATATATATACATATATATATACATATACATATATACATATACATATTATATAAATATATATACATATACATATTATATAAATATATATACATATACATATTATATAAATATATATACATATATATATACATATACCTATATATATATATATACATATATCTATATATATATATCTATATACATATATCTATATATATACATATATATACATATACATATATATACATATATATATACATATATATACATACATATATATACATATATCTATATATCTATATATCTATATATATATATATATATATATATATATATATATATATATATACATATATAAACATCTATACGAAGGAGGAAGTTTCATGGGAATATGAAATTCACAAGCGGTCCTCAGTTGCATGTATATCCCTGTCAGGGGAGATGACGACGTTAGATTTTTGCAATTCTTGCATGGAGGTGTCGACGTCCTCCGACATACAGCGCCTGGAATTTCGAAATTGGCTACCCATTTTAGTAATTTAGTTTTAGGAACCGGTGTGTCAACGTGATTATACCGTATATACATATATATATATGTATATACACACACACATATATATATACACACACACACACACACATATATATATATATATATATATATATATATATATGAATATAGGAAATGTATAAAAAAGAATACGAAATGTATAAAAGCTTATAACTTTTCTTTATTCGTTTTTAATTGGTGACGCGCAGGAATACAAAATAATATTATGAAAAAAAATTAAAAAAATTTTTTTACAGGTACATAATTTTCGACCGATCCTTCAGTCTTCATCGGTGTAGTCATATATATATATATATATATATATATATATATATATATATATATATATATATATATATATATATATATATATAACACGTTTCCATATGTATATCCATGTGACTTTTGTTTTGGATAATTTTCAGCAACATTTAATGGTTTGAAAAGATTCTATTTCCTGAAAAGTGCTATTTTTGGTGGCAATTCCGACCCCTTTTTTCCCCCTTGTGACGCAACCATAATTTTTATCAAAAATCAGAAAATGTTACATTTCCTCCCTTGCGTAGTTCTAACTTCCTGCAAAATTTCAGAAAAATGTTATGAGTAATTATTGAGAATTTTGGGAACAAACGAACGAGGGATAATTCTAAGGTCCAAATCTGACTAAGTCGGTGGACCAATTATGACGGAAACAGCCAAAAGAAAATGTTATTTCAAACTGACGCATGATGAACAAAAGTGATATACTACTTGAAACTAAAGCATGGTAAACATACGAAAAATATTATTTAAAATTGACGTGTGACAGATAAAATAAAAAGGTTATTTCATTTTAAACACAAGGAAAATGCTATTTACACACCGACGTATAACACACACAAAACAAATACTATTTTTAAGTGACAGGTGACAGACAAAATGCTATTTCAAAATGACGAATGAACACACTTTAGTTTTCCCGGATTTGAGTTGAGATGTCACTTATTATAGGACTGAACACACCTTAGCTTCCTTTGATATTTGAGATGTTACTTGTTGTAATATGATGACAACTGCATGAGCGCTTGCATTAATCGATCCTCAATGACCTTGAAATCATTTGACTGGGTTGCAAGGCACATGTCGTCTGCATAGATTAACTTACTTCTATGTCCCCTGAATGTCTTATAAGGAAGAATCAAAGAGTGGAACCCAGTCGAGCAACTTCCTCCAAAATAAGAATAGAGTAGAGAGAGACTAGCAACGTCTCTTCTGTGAACAGGCGGGTGTTGGGAAGAAAAGAGATCGTCCCCCACCACTATTCCTCATGCCAACTTGCATCAAAACAAGATTAATCATTATTAAAATTGACATTTTGCAGTAAAAGAAAAAAGAAAACAGTGGAAGAGTAACTTACAGTACAGAAGAGCTAATAAAGAGGAGATAATTACAAGAGTTATCGGACTCATAAACTACTTCTAATAATCATTTAATCTGCAAATTATATATCTGATATTGTCTTCACCTTGATAAAAACAAAGATTTTCTCGATGTTATGTTTTCATCCGTGTTAATTCATTAAATTAACTACTAACCAGATAAGACAAGAACTAATCAACCACTTAATTCTTAACTAAAATACTGATTCAATCAAAAATGAAAAAGAGAAAGGTTACATTCTTTGAGCAAATAAATCAAGCATTGTAAAATAGTTTTTATATGACAATTACAAAAGGCAGTGTTTAATTTGTTTTCATTGCGGGATGTTCCACAAGTTAATTAAAGAAAATCAAACAGCTGTTTATATTAGAAAATATAGTATTTTAACTTCTGACAAATAATACAAATAAGCATTTATGTTTAGGTGCAATAATTTAAGCAGAATAGAAAGTGGATCTGGGGTTTACTTTCAGCAGCTTCATAATTCTTGCTTCCATTATTTCGTCCTTTAGTCCTCACATTCCATGAGTGATGTTTCTGACAAAGAGGGAAGAATTGCTGTTTTCGCGGTCAGAATCTATTCCATCTAACACTTATCGTTGGCAAGTTTTTGACCTTGAAGTTTTTTTTAGCTTCTTACATAAAGTGGCTTCATGCATTGTGATTTCCATAAAAAGGTTAATATATTATAGTTATTAGAATGATTTTTTTATTGTTTTGTAATGATGAAGGATTCATTAAATCACTTTGAGAACTTTATTGTCTTACGCACGATCAAGATCATTGTGAATGTACTCATTCACTTGAATTAACATCCACACTAGCAGAATCATCACCCATAATTCACCATGCATTTATTTCAAAAACAATACTTTGCTATGAAAAGAGTATTTATTAGAGGCGGAAAACATGGATATCAAAATAAATCTCTGAAAAAATATATATTTTTAATAAAAATATACTTTTTATAAAAAAAATATATTTTTTTATAAAAATATATTTTTTTTATAAGAATATATTTTTGACTCGTTGGTCTAATGGTCTCCATCAAATTGCTGTTTTAATACCTCATTCTAATACAGCTTCCTATTCCAGTAGCTTCTTTCCAAGGACTGCAATAATGTGGAACTCTCTTCCTGCTCACTGTTTTCCTTCTGCCTACAGCTTTGATCTTTTCAAGACTAAGGTCAATAAGCATCTCCTGTTTTTACAATAATCATCTTTCATTCTTGTTAACTACTTACATCAAGTGGATTCATGCCTCATCTCGAGCGATTTCTATAAAAAATCTACTGTTTCTCTAACTGATCTAACTTGTTTGTTTCTTTTTTTTCCTTTTTTTTTTTTTTTGAGACGTAGAGAAATGTAGTCTCGTTCCTGAAGAGAAACAGAAACTCAATTCTGCAACTACCATTGAAAGCTCTAGAGATGTTGTACCTCGTGTTTAAAAATTGAAAGTGCATTTCGCTTGAAAACGTGTTAGTCACCAGATCCAACATTATGTCAGCACTCTGAAAGAATTCACCAGACGTTTGTCTACGTATAAGAAAGCCAAGGTCTTTAAACAAAACAAGTTTAACTAGTTTTATTTAACAAATTGTCATTTTTTTTTCTTGGCGAAGTAGATTTTATGAAAAGGAAGTATTTCTTCTTGCTCACTCTTTAGTACATTTTTTCTTTTATTAATTCAAATTATTAGGTTACGTATATAGTTAATAGTTAAGCATCTTTGAGCCTGGTCAGTACTAAAATGGGTGACCATTTGGGAATAAAGGTTGATTCATGTGCTCTCCACTTATACTGGTATTGTTTCCAGTTGTACTGGACTTTTTCTTGCAATTCATTTGATTTCCCATTTTGGATGGAGCAGAAACGGTTGAGATTTCATTAAGCTGCATAGAAGAAATAGATGCAAAAACAAGTCGGCAAATACAAAAAAAAGTTGCAGAACGGCCACGACCTAGAAGAATAAACCAAGCATTAACTTATTAAAGGAAGCTACTTTTTTGTGTGCATGCAGTTTCCTTTGCAGCTACGAGCGAGGAAACCAAGAGGAAGAAAAAAGGTATGTCAATGTTGATTATACACATGCACACACGTACTAACTAGATGATAAGGCATTACAAACACTGCCATATATAGACACTGGATGTATCACGATTACATACATAGATACAGACAAAGAGACACACGTAATGAGATATACATACAACAGACAAAATCCACCCCATCATTACACAATTAAACCTATACAATATATCACACAAATAGCTTGCCATCTTTAGAGACATTTACAACAAGGATGTAAAACTTGAGATCTCCTGAAGACTAAGTGAGTCAATTTCTCTTGACATAACAGCAACACAAATTGAAGGCTTTTAATAAAATTATTTCAAAACATTGTTGTTACTTAGAAATATACAATAAGCTGTGTCGATCCTGTTTATGACTCAGTACTTCTAAAAAATGTTTTTGTCACCTTTTGTTATGTGCATCCTGTTTAGAACTCGGCACTCCTAACGAAACCAGGTTTCTGATTTTTGACTACTTTAACTCATGTGACAGAGATCATTCGTTCTGCATATATCGTCACTGGCGCTGACCAAACAGATCTCATCAAAACGTTATAAGAGTAGCAACTCAAAAAAAGCAGTATAAAAACAAGTCCATTACTTCACCCTGGCCTATGAGATGCCATCTACTCCATCTCTGCTAATTACACCTGTCTCCACAAATCTTTGCTAGACATTTCATTACCATGATGACAATAGTCAGAAGCAGCAGGAGCATCCTTGCTGCATGGAACAACATTTTTGCTACCGTGATGAGTGCAGTTGCTTTCTCCCACAGCACACAGCAATGACTGGCATCATCATCACCATTGTCATAGAAACTACAGCAGCCATCAACCGATTCATGCATCATCGTTAACAACATTTTCAGCCTCCTTTCAACCGCGCAGACGCATTTGAATTCATCACTTTCAACCATGCAAATTCACTTGAACTCATCATCTTAAACTATTTTTTTAACTGAGAGTATATGCACATGTCGAGTTAGAAATATGCACATGTCAAGTTAGAAATAAATATTAGACATCCAGGGTAGAAACGCTTGTAGAGCAAAATAGACATCTATGAGATGACAATAATTAGGATTAAATTGGTAAACGACAGTTGATGATATAAGCTGGAGGAAGATATATTGGATGGGAGGAGGATGTCTAACATTCGCACAAAGTTAGGCCTAGAAAATGGGTTGGAAAATAGAATGGAAGAATCGTTAAAATGTACTTTAAGGCAAATATTATTTATAAAGGGTTTTGAGCATAAATTGTTCCCACATGCAGATTATAGGAAAAGGGAATGTAATAAATAAACATGTTTTGGCTCCATCTTATTGGATTTGGGAGCTA
The DNA here is from genome assembly GCF_053919585.1 of Euprymna scolopes. NCBI lineage: Eukaryota > Metazoa > Mollusca > Cephalopoda > Sepiida > Sepiolidae > Euprymna > Euprymna scolopes. The sequence goes on from NC_136492.1 coordinate 106,804,513, forward strand.
GGATATATAGAAAACTGGGATTTATCATTATCTGCAAGCATAATGAAAAGCTAATTATATAAAACCAAGAATTATGTACCACTCCTCAAGCCTAATTGAGAGCCATCTGAAACTAATCCAGTCTGGTCTAGATTTAGAAATAAGGTCATTAATAAGATATATAAACATGAAGGAAGGCTAAAACGAAGGGAGGGAGTAATTATATGAATCGGCTAATAACATTGAGAACCCATGACCCATGAACTATAGACATGCATTTGAATTTTTTAATGGAAGTGGGATAAAAAAAATTTAGGGTTTCAGCAGGTTTTATCGGCCCTATAGTTGTTATAATTAAACACAAGAAATATGCTTGAATTTTTAATACGAGACTTGTAAAATAGTTTTAGAAATAATTTTAATAAAAGGCATAACAATTGAGTCATATAAATCACTCAGTATAACGCACAGGTTTTTATTAAATCTCTGGTCCCCCCTCACCAATCTTTCACAAAAAACACCCGTCTAGCTGAATCCACTGTGAAAAATTTCCCCCACTCTTTATCTGTGCCTAAATCAAAACGTGGATTCCATGAACAAAGCTTCTTTCTTAGAACTGCACGCCTGTGGAACTATGTTCCGTCTGCCTGCTTCCCACCTGACTACAATTGGATGTGTTCAAGTCCAACATTAACAAATTCCTAATGAACCGCCCCTTAAGTAAACACTTCATCAAATCTCCACACTAACGTACTGCACTTGCAATAACCCTTATCCCTGAGTGGCTTCCGGGCCTTGATAAGTGGTGACCAATGTGTAAAAAAAAAAAAAAAAAAAATATGAAAAAAATATATTTATGAGGGGCGTGCAATAAGTAATGCCCCTGACCCACTTCCAGTTGTCTGATCTAGCTGAAATTTTGCATGTGCAATGATTTATATCTCTACGGGTTATGTGGCAAATTACAGCTCTGAACTAATTGTGGTTTCTGTTTTACAAGTGTTTGAACTGAGTCAGGTGTGAAATGGAACCTGTTGAATGTCGAGCACTGATCCGGTTTTTGTATTTGAAAGGACGCACACCACAGGAGACTTTTAATGAAATGAAAGAAACTTATGGTGATAATGCCCCATCATATGACCTTGTAAAACGCTGGCATCGCGAATTCAAACACGGCCGGAAGTATGTGGAAACAGCCCCCCCCCCTTCTGCCATTGATGAGGCATCTGTCTGTCAAGTTGAGGCTGCCATTTTGGAAGATCGGCGCATTACTATTCGCCAAATAGCCCGAGATGTCATGATTAGTACAGGGTCTGTGGAAACTCTTTTATGACCATTTGCATATGCATAAGGTGTCTGCCAGATGGATTCCCAGGTTGCTCACACCATTCCAGAAGCAAGAATGTGTCGAGTGCTCGAGGATGAATTTGGAGATGTGCCAAGAAGATGAGTCAAAGTTTTTCAAAAGACTGATTACACAGGATGAAACCTGGGTCCATCACTATGATCCAGAGACCAAAGCCCAGTCAATGCAGTGGAAGCACTTGGACTAACCACCTCCAAAGAAGGCAAGAGTGCAGCCCTCCGCTTGCAAGGTCATGCTCACAGTTTTCTGGGACCAGGACGGAATAGTAATTACAGATTTCCTGGCAAAGGGTACCACAATTACAAGAGCCATATATGCTTCACTTTTGAGGAAATTAAGGGAAGCTATTAAAATCAAGAGGTGGGGCAAGATCAGCAAAGGTACCCTCCTCCTGCAGGATAACGCTCCGGTCCACAACTCGCATGTCGCCAGATCAGAAGCACATGCGTGTGGTTATGAAATCCTCCCCATCCCCCCTATTCTCCTGACCTTGCACCCTCTGACCTTCACCTCTTCCCAGCCATGAAGTTGTTTTTGAAAGGAAAGCGTTTCCAGATGATGCAGTCTTCATTTCTGAAGTCACGTCATGGTTGGAGAACCAACCTGGGGTGTTCTACAAAAACGGTCTCCAGAGCTGCATCAAACGATGGGAGAAATGCATAACTCTGGGTGATTCCTATGTAGAGAAAGACTAATAACTGTGCCAAGTTTCGTTGCTCTACTGCTATGGGAAGTGGGCCAGGGCCATTACTTATTGCACGACCTCATAGTTAAGCTTTCACTCATTGTAACAGTAATTTTCTCTTTAAAAACCACCATCGAGTGTCCAACTGATATTTTATGAAGTTAAATTTTTTTATGCATGTAAAAAAGATTGGCGTAAATTTTCATTCAAAACAATCAGTTTGATACTTATATGATTTGAACATGGCTCCCTCTGTTTTAACTCTAATTTAAATATCTTATACAGGGTGGCCAACTTAAAAGTAACTTGACTATACATATGCACATAAAGTTATGAATAAAAAGCTTTTATCCAGTTATGTATGCACATAAAGTACATTGGGCCCAAGCAAAGCCGGGATGAACTGCTAGTATATATATATATATATATATATATATATATATATATATATATATATATATATATATATATATATTTCTATGAACAGGATAACTTCATAAATCAATGAACAGATCATTATATGAATTTCGTAAAATATATTTTACGCAACACAGTAATATAAACACATAAATTATTTTGTAAACTTTTAGCATTTAAGGGGTGCATATATATAAAGTTAGGCTTCCTCTTCACTGTGTTTCATGCAGTGACCAGCTACTCTCATAATCTGCTTCTCTGCTGTACTTTCAGTGATACTGGTGGTAGATCACCATAAAGCTGTTGGTTTGCTACGTGTCTCTTCCATGATGTATTGAGGGCCATTCTGAGCATCCGTGTGTAATAGTCATCCAGTCTTTTCTTCAGCGCATTTATAAGAGTCCATGCCTCAGCATGGTCTCTTATAAATAGAGAAGGACTGTTTCTAATGTGGTAACAAAGTCTTACTTTCAAATTTTCTGAGAGAGTGGATGACCATATCTTCCTCAACTTGTGACATGTACTCCCTGCCAGTGCTTTTCTCACTTCCAAATCTTTTTCAGTGCTCTCTGACTATGCTCTAAGGTACTTGAAGTTTTTGAAAACTTTGAGCAGAGTCCCATCAAGTGCTTTTACTGCGATTGGGTCAACATGATTGAAGGACTGTATCTCCGTTTTCTTGGCATTGCAGTACAAACTCACCAATCGTGCTTCCTCTTCCAGATGGCTTAGGGATTCCTGGGCTTGACCAATTTCCTCAGTTAGTAATGCTAGGTCATCAACAAAATCGAGATCAGTAATAACAATTGGTTGGACATGCTTGCTCTTTTGTCTGTACAAATGAAAACCAAGCTCTTCTTCTCCTCCATTGAGTGTCTTTCTTAGAACATAGTCAAGTATTATGGCAAATAAGTAAGGTGCTAATGTATCTCCTTGTAAGACTCCAGCAATGATATTGAAAAATTCTGTTTCTCTGTCTGATGTTATTACTCTTGTTCTTGTGTTCTCATAGATCTTAGTTATTGCTTGGAGTAGATTTGTTGGAAAATCATAAGTTTTCAATATTTTCATCATCATGAATCAAACTTATAATTAATTTTTATATAAAAAGGGGGGGGAAGGGTGGAACCCCTTCGTGAAAACCCCAGATACTTCTGATTTGTGTAAAATTGGTAGCAATAGGCATTAGACATCAATTAATAAATATTCTCATAATTTCAGTTTCTTTGAAGTATTTTAAAGGATTTTTAGGGGCATAATATCGGAACATTAAAATATTCAATTGTTTTTTTTTTTTAATTTGCATTAAATCATATATATATATATATTCGTTAGAAACTGATTAAACAAGATTTACTGATTTTCAATTTCTTTGAGAAGAATCGAACCACATGCCAACTAAAATTTGTAAATCGTTGAGAATTACAGAAGAGGTTCATTGGTGTGCATTCTAGAAATTATTACTTAGAGATTATGTATACTTTTTTAGAATTAATAAATTGGATATATTTGTATTAAATCAATTTCTTTTTTGTTGTTTTCTATGTTATTTGAGACTGGAATGTGCAGAAACATTTTTCTCATTTTTTTTTTTCCTTTTTCTCTGTGCATTCATATCTGGTAAGGTGATATTGATGTCTAGCTTGTGTCGTCACGCCGACGGTTAAATGCTTCTTTCATAGGTTTGGAAAACATTAGATGTGTAACCAGTTTTGGATATCAAATTCTGCTATTTATACAGGAAGGAGTTGATGCTCGTAATATTAGCCACTACACCAGATGAGGAACCGCACTATGAGCATAAAGAAATGCTGAAACAGTCAATGCTCTACTTGGCACCACAAGAGTGCAAATGGAAATTTTTGCCTTCTAACCGACAATCTTTCATTCTGAGTTGTGACCAATATGGTTATTTCATTCCACAAATACCGAAATATTCAATTTTATTTCACCAGAATACAAATGACCTGATATCATAATTGCATATGACACACTGACTCCTGTCAGATCACTGAAGTTAAGCAACGTTGAGCCAGATTATTACTAAAATGGGTGACCAATTTGAGAATTCCAGGCGCTGTATATAGGAGAACGTCGACACCTCCCTGCAAGAGTTGCAAAAAACTAATGTCATCATCTACTCTAACGAGGATATACATACGAATGGGGGCTGCTTGTGAATTTCATACTCCCATGGAACTTCCTTCTTTGGAGGAAACCAGTTAAACCCAAATAGGATTAGTGCCGCTTCACACGCACACACACATACATACATGACACATTTAGATTGACAATCTGATGAAGAACTCTTTTAATAGAACCCTCTCCTCCCTTCATATGAAGCCAAGTAGGTATAAATGTTCTTTATTCTAATTTATCCGACAATCTTTCTTGCAACTCTCAGTCTTTAACTGTCAGGTCGAAAAGATATAATATTGTAGATATTTGGTTTATAGAAAAGGAGTTTTGCAAAAATCACTTGATGGAGTACTGCTGCCACATCTGGGCAGGAGCTGCTAAAAACAGCCTATCCTGCCTTGACAGAGTACAAAATAGACTTCGTGGGTTAGTGGGGGATGCCCTTTTCTCTTCCCTGCAACCCCTCTCCCACAGAAGAGACGTTGCGAGCCTGTTTTTGTTTTATCGTTATTTCCATGGCAGGTGCTCGTCTGAGCTCCAATCCCTCGTCCCCCCTCGCCAATCTTTCACGAGAAACACCCGTCTGGCTGAAACTACTGTCAATAATTTTCCCCACTCTTTATCTGTGCCTAAATCCAAACGTAGATTCCATGAGCAAAGCTTCTTTCTTAGAACTGCACACCAGTAGAACTCTCTGCCGCTTGCCTGTTTCCCACCTGACTACAACTTGGACGTCGTCAAGTCCAACATAAACAAACTCCTGACAAACCGCCCCCTTAAGTAGGACACTCTATCAAAACCCCCAATACTAATGATTACTACAATACTATCTCATTGATTACTGTACACGCAATAACCCTTATCCCTGAGTGGCTTTCGGGCCTTGATAAGTGGTGAACCCCATGTAAAAAAAAAAAAAAATGATGAAGAGCTCGTAAATGTTCGTTGCTGTTGATACAAATCAGACGAAATGTCCAGCAAGCAACTATTTACACTTTAAAATGTTGGATGCTTATCTTCTTTTTTGTTACCTAAAATCAACTACTTGATAGAAAAAAGAAAGAAAAGTCACAATACAAACTATTCAGTACTGTCAATACTTGTAGTGTTGAAATACTCTCAGAAAGAGGAAAACAAATTCGAGAAATGCGCCTGCATAAAATTCTATTTGTCGACCTCATCCAATTTTTAACTAATATCTAGAAAAGTGGTGGTGGTGGTGGTGGTGGTAGTCTTGTGGGCTTGTATACGTCTGCCAACTGTTGGCTTTTAAATATAACATCCATTAACTCAATAGAAACTGAATTCTGGATTCAAGTTTGAAATAGTAAGTTCAACTGTGCTCATCATTTGCATTGATTTTATTCAGACTATTGTCCTCACTATTGTCATTTATTTCATCAGATTTGAGTACGTGGGAAACATCAGCCAACGCAAGACACAAATAAGTAGCAACATTATTGATACCTAATGTGAGTGGCGTCTCAAGTAGTTTGTCCGTGTACAACATGGCACCCCTTAATCAACTCTCGAGAGTTACTTCGCTTGGAGATTATCTCCCTTGTTTTGGAACTCTTTAGTTTTTATAGATGACGATAAAATGTTATCTATTATAATCAGTAATTGGGAGGTAATGGTGGCTTAGTGGTTGATGACACAGACTGACAACCAGGGTGTTCAAATTTCAAATCCAGTTTGCTCTACAGAAACAGTTTCACTTAAGATGTTGGCAACCTTCACCTAGTTCCTCCTGTAAATATTCGCTGTCTTTCTAGAAAAATTTCTAACTAGAAAGATATCAGGAAAATGGATACCAATAATAGAATCATCTGATTCATTCGAAACACCTTTATTCATTGCAACATGTGTCTGAATAGTCCAAATAATCTAAATTATCAATTCTGACTTGAAAATTTTAAAAGCAAATATGGTGGTCGAAAAATAGGTAGTAGAGTACAAAATAGACTTCGTAGCCTAGTGGAGGATGCCCTTTTCTCTTCCCTGCAACCTCTCTCCCACAGAAGGAACGTTGCGAGCTTGTCGTTGTTTTATATTATTTCCATGGGAAGTGCTCGACTGAGCTCCAATTTCTGGTCCCCCCTCGCAAATCTTTCACAAAAAACACCCGTCTAGCTGAAACCACTGCCAGTAATTTTCCCCACTCTTTATTTGTGCCTAAATCAAAACGTAGATTCCATGAACAAAGCTTCTTTCTTATGCCTGTGGAACTCTCTTCCGTTTGCCTGTTTCCCACCTAACTACAACTTGGATGTCTTCCACATAAACAAATTCCTGATGAACCGCCCCCTTAAGTAAGACACTTTATCAGATCTCCATCATTAGCGATTACTATGATATTATCCCATTACTGTACACACAATAACCTTTATCCCCGAGTGGCTTCCGGGCCTTGATAAGTGGTTACTTCCTTGTAAAAAAACTAAAAAAAAAACTAAGTATTTTAAAACAGTAATTATTATAGATAAATGAAAAGTTTGGATTACATATTACTGCCTTGGCCGAAATAGAGTCATGTTGTCTTATATTTAGAGGCAGAAAATGCTTTAATCCGCTTACTAAACTTGGAGCGATACTTTCAATATGTGGAGAATCATATGACACAATAAATTATAGAGTTTTTTTTATGAAAGGAAATGCAAGAAATCCAATAAATTGTTTTTGTAGCATTTCATTATACCCGCCTATTAATCACGCTTTGTGAACATTCAATAGCAAAAAATGTGTGACCTCTTCAACAAAAAATTGGAACCTACAAAAAATATCAGTAGTAAAAACAAACGCTGGCAACTGATAGTTTCCTTTTATTATTTCAGTTTTTATGTTAACCGTATGACGGCTTGTTTAATTTTGTGTAATCTTACATTGGGTTTACAAACAAAATAAGAATATTTTTAAAGGCTATAATTGGATTCTTAATTATTGCTTGAAACAAAAGTCATATTTCTGTTATTAAAAAGATCAAAGATCCATTTTGAGATGGAAAGAAAAAAGAGAAAAATTAAAACATGAGAGAAAGAGAAAAATAAAACCAAGATGAAGAAAGAAGAAAAAGACGGAAAAAAGAAAGATGAACAAAGAAAGAAAAGGAGAAAAGAAAGAAAAATGGTGAAGAAGGAAAAAGTAATTTGAAGGAAGAAATAAAAAAGTGAAGGAAAAAGATGAATGAATAACAAAAAGGAAAAACGATGAAGAAAAAGAAGGAAAAAGTGAAAGTAGAAAGAAAATCGAAGAAAAAAAAAAAGAAAAATTGAGCTAGATTGAAAAAAAAAAGGATATTGAACATGGAAGAAAATAATTGAAGGCTGGAAATGGAAGGGGAGGAAATAATAATAAAAAAAGAAGTAGAGACAGGAATGGAGAGAGAGAGAGAGAGAGAGAGAGAGAGAGAGAGGGGAGGGATGGATAGATGGAGAAAGAGACGAAGGAGAGAGGGAGAAAGAGAGGCGGAGGGAGAAAGAGAGGGGAAGAAAGAGAGGCGGAGGGAGAAAGGGAGAGGGAGAAAGAGAGAGGGGGAAGAGGGAGGGGGAGAAAGAGATTGTATTGGAAAGAAAAATGTTAATCAATACTCCCCCTTTACCTTTGTAACGATTAACAATTGTACAACATTCTCAGTCTTTCATTTTCTTCGCTAACAATCTGATTTATCAAGTTTGTGATCATCTCAACAGCCTTCAACACTCTGCAACAGATCCGACAAGCTTACTCTTCTATGTCGTACTTACAGCTTCCGGTACAATTTCTTTCTCGATTCTTATAGGTTGACCAGATACTGCTTTTGAAAGTTCTAAATTATCACAGTTATAGGGCATCAGAGTATTCAACAATTTCTGATAACAGCATTTCCTGTTTTCTTGTCTTGTTCATATGTCACTAACACTCTGACTATTGTCAGCCTCGGCATGTGGATTTAGCTTAAAAAAAGATGGCAACACTTCTTCTTCTTCTTCTTCTTCTTCTTGATGATGATGATGATGATGATGATGATGATGATGAAGAAGAAGAAGAAGAAGAAGAAGAAGAAGAAGAAGAAGAAGAAGAAGAAGAAAAGACCGAGGAGAGAAAGCACTAGCCAAACCTTTGTTGGATGAGTGCAAAGAGGACTGAGACCTTGGAGAGGCTTATTGCCATCTAAATTCCAGTGAAGACAAATGGTCGCCGCTTACGAGAAATGCGATAATGCAAATTCATCTGCAAAGTTATTGAAAGAGGCGGAGAGTACCGAAAATTTGGAGAAACTTGTTGTCACTCAGACTCCAGAGAACCAAATTCCATTTTATCTTAAGTGAGTTTGTTACTTTTAAATGAATCTTGGGTGAACTACAGAATAGTTAACAGTCGAGAAACAATGAATAATTTACAACAAACGCATTAGAATTAAATTCTCATATACTTTTTATGTGTGGAAAGTATGGTTTTTAAATCAGAATTTTATTTTGATTAAAGCTGTTTTATCGACACACATAAAAAACAAATATGGCTGCTAAAATCTTCGTTTACTTTAGGCGATTACATGTTTTATGAGATTTTGTTTGGGAAAAGGAGTTTACCACTCTGACTTACGGTGTATGCTTATGTAAGTAATTTTTTTACTATCTTCCTTCCTCTCACAGTTAAGTGATCCACTTGATTACTGTTTTGTTATCCATGTACTGATAAGCCAGTTTTCATTGAAATAAATTCTAAAATAAAAATTGCTACAGTTTTTATAGATTAAAAGTATACAGATCGGTAGAGAATTTAATTGTACTATTTTTGGTATTAATTATTTGTTGGTTTTATTTTTGTTTACAAATTCTCGAACGTTAACTATTCTGGACTTTTACTTGAATGAGTGACTTTACAATTACAGTCATGATACAAAATGCATCATGGTACACATAATAGAAAAACATGAACTTATTTTGCTAATATAAAAAACGTTTTGTTTGTTTTCAATAGAAATGAATATAACTGCATTTTTCTTACTCAAATGGTGTACAGTTGGAAAATATTCTTTTGGCGTCTAACTGATCTCATGTGTGCATTTCTTTTGAAATTCTATTCTATTCTCCATCTTTTTTTGTTCATTTGCATTTTCACCTAATAATGATTTAATGAAGAATCGAAAACGTTCGTGATACATACGGAACATACATTATTTTTTTATTATTATTAAGAAAACAAAAAGATCATTAAAAAAAAAAAAAAAAGGTGTTCACGTTTTCTTATAGTCTTCTGCACCCTGATTCCACTTATTCCTATTGTTTGGCATCCACTATATCACAAATCATTGCAACCCACTTGTTGTAATCCTCAATAAGGTCATATAAGAATTTATGAGCTATTCACGATTCTATGACCAAAGAGCATGGATATCTTAGAATGATTTGTATTTACCAGGAAAAATATTTCTTTGAGATTTGTTTAAGGGAAAGATCTCAAATCCTACACCGGCTTTTAATGAATCAGCCATATTGCCAATGAGGAGGGGGGGGGGATCCAATAGAGGTGAGTAATATTACACAGTCTATGAGTCATTTTATAATCCAGCGGGAGCACTTTCCCAGTGTTCAAGTCAGGTATACCAAACCTTTTCTTTTTTTTTTTTACAAAGGGATTACCACATATAAAGGCCCGGAGGCCACTCGGGGATAAGGGTTAGTGTGTACATGGTAGTCATTGGCATAGTAGCATGGTAATTGTTTGTGGTGGAAATTTAGTATAATTAGATTATTTATGAGGACGGTTCAATAAGAACTTGTTTATGTTAGACTTGAAGATGACAATATTATAGTCAGCTGGAAAGCAGATCAGTGGAACAGAGTTCCACAAGCGGGCAGTTCTAGGAAAGAAGCTTTGTTTATGGAATTCACGTTTAGGTTTAGGCACCGATAGAGAGTGAGAAAATTTATTGATAGTGATTTAGGCTAGATGTGTGTATTTTGTGAAAGATTGGTGAGAGGAGACCATAGATTGGGGCCCAGTCGAACACTTGCCATGAAAATAACGATAGAGCAGAGACAAACTTGCAACATCTCTTCTGTGGGAAAAAAGGTTGCAGAGTCTACAGGGAGATATATTGCTCTCCACCAGTCTGCTGATCAGCTCCATATATTTGGAGAGCTTTTAAAGGCTTCTTCTAGACGATCTTCCTATAGGACTGTCTGCCCTTGCTTTGTCAAGAGTCAGAAATAAGTACAATATCAGGCCAAAAAGTGATGACTGCAACGTGTCTCCAGAATCTCAGCTGCCACAAGTTTACTCTAATGTAAAACATGACCTAATTTATAGAACTTATTGATTTTTTTAATGCCGATGGATCTGGTACATAGGTTTAATAGTATTAAAACAATGGGTGAAAGAAAAATGGGAGAACAGGTGTTCGATCAAGATTAGTGAAAATTTTGAAATGTTAATATTTTAATTTTATAAGAAAACAAAACCTTGCAATACATATTAGGGTTTCTTATTACCTTTCTAAGTCTTACTAAAGTCAGAATATCTACTTTATTATTGTCTTTTTTTATTATAGAAGTGAAATTTGGTTAATGAGGGTTCAAGACATTTGTTGCATTCAGAGAAATCATGTTTGAACGATACGATGGATGTGTAATATGTGTTTTAAAGACAGGCTTAGATCTGATGACCTTAAAGTAAAATTAAATTTGGACAATATAAGAAAATGTATGCTGAATAGGATACATGATGGGATTGATCAACTTGAAAAAAAGGATGAGAGTTCTTAGATGCAAAACAGTTGAGATTGAAGCATCAGTTGATGGGGGGGGCAAGGAAAACATTTAAAGAAATGATAAGGAAGGACTTGAGAGAAAAAAAAAGGCACAAATAAAAACCTGGATAGAGATAGGTTAGTGTTACTTGTTTGGATCAGACTATTGTTCTCATTTTGAGTGTTATTTGTGCAACGTTTCGGCCAGTGTAGCCCCTGACCTTTATTAGGCATGCTGGACGCCATCTTGGAAAACAAAGGAGAAAAGTTACTGATTTTTGTTTGCCATGGTTTCTTATGTGTGAATTTTGTTTGCCATGGTTTCTTATGTGTGAAAAAAAAATGGTTGACAAGGGGCGGGGGCAGGGGGCCATTAATAAAGTTTGATGGTATTATCACCCTTTTACCGTTGAAATTTTAAGGAAGGGGTTGTACAAATTTTATTTTTCTTTATAATTAGAGGTTCCCATATATGCAAGTTGATTTCTTAAAGCTCTTAAACGAATGTCAGTATATAAAATAAATGTTAAACTGAAGAAGAAGAAGAAAAAGAAGATCATCATCATTATCATCATGAAAATGATGATGATGATGATGATGATGATAATGACTTTATTCTATCTCAAAGCGACAATGGATACTCTTTGAAAAGGTTCCTGCACTATATAGTAAAGCAAAGGTAGCAGAATCTCTATCTATCCCTCTCCTGTCCCGACATTGTTTAAATCTAGATATAACCAAAATTTATCAACAAAATGGATTCATTTTACTTAAAAAGCATAATTAAAATTACATTTTTTTTATTCTTAACTTTTTTAATTTGTAAAAATAAAACTATAATAAAGTTAAATAAAAGCAATTTAGCTATAGCAGAAATCATTACCTTGCCTAACTACCTGGAAGGTGTAATATAATAAAAAAAAAAGTCAGTTATCTGCCCTTTGTTAATAAAATCGTTTTTTTTTTTTTTTTAGATCGATGTAAATAAAGAAGCTGATGCCATAGTGGTCAACTTATCAGCTGCCCGTTGAAATAGACTCTTGTTTGTGTTGTGTGCGGTATTTAAAGATACAAACATTGGAAACACTTTCATCTAGATGGCAAAATTGATGAAAATATTTTTTTAATAAATAGATTTTAATAAAAAAAAAGGCTTCATTAAATAAAACGTTGCTCATAAAAAAAGGCAAACATTAATTTTTGAACAAGTCACAGTCGTATTAGAGTTTTAATCTAATTTTTATTTCTCTTTATTCATAAACCAAGCATAATTGCCACTTATGTCTACTTAGGATAATATCTGCAGGGGCTTTATGTAGGGAAGTGAGCAGTGAAATGTCTGTTCGCATTACATTTAAATTTCTGCATGTTTGTACAATCAGGGAAGCAGGAAAGAGGGAAAGGGATTCTCAGACTACAGTGAAGAGGTGAGATTTTGCTGCTTGTTAGGCTTTTCAGGGTATTTACACCGTGGGGGCAAATTGCTACAAGTTATTTAGGGCACATTCCATTAAAGTACTTGTAAAACAAACACGGGGATGTAACATTGTTATGATGGGACAGGGGTTGAACCTTGATTGATAGTGTGGGACCTATAAGGTTGAATACTCTTCTTTAAACACTGTCTACGAGGAAGAGACTAGTGGTAGATGCACCAGCTCAGATGTGGTAACAGTACTCCATGTTTGGGCGAATGGTGGTTTTGTAGAGGTACAGGATACTCTCAGATGTGAATAGTTTTCTAACATTGTAGACGGATTAAATCTTCTTTGCAGCAGCCTTGGCAATATCTTCAATATATTTGTTCCAATTCATGTTGCTTGCGAATGTTTTACCATGAAAATAAGAAATCCTCTAAATGAATAAATGCAAAAGTTGGATCCATTTCTTTCATTAAATGTAAAAACAAATATTCAAATGCAAATTTAGGTGCACCATCTTTTTCATATACTGCTTATGTAGCTGCTGTATTAACCACAAGATCAATTAATTTGGGTATTAGTTTTGAATAGAAAGGAAAATTTATTAATTAACTAGTATTTAATTATTATTTTTCAATTCAATGATTGTTGTAGCATTTGTGTTCAAATGTCCCTTTCTTTAGGGAGAACTGCCTTGATTTTCAAGAAGTAGTGATCAATTTTGGAGTTGCAAATGAAGATCCATATTGATTTCTTCTTTCTTTTCTCATCTTGACATATCAAAGGCCTTCGACAAGGTATGGCATAAGGGTCTACTTCACAAGATTTCCAGCTACGGAATAACTGGAAATGTTTTCTCAATCATTAAATCATTTCTCTCCGATAGGCTCATAAGAGTAGTGGTAGATGGACAAAAATCGGAGGCCTGCAATATAAATGCTGGAGTCCCTCAGGGGTCAATCCTGGGCCCAACTCTCTTCCTGATCTACATCAATGACCTCCCTAAACACATACTTAAATCATTCGTTGACATCTATGCTGATGACATGACCATCTACGGCAACACATCAAAGGCTGTAAATGACAAAGTTCTCTCTGATTCTCTCTCCTCTGATCTCGAGCGCATGGTTCAGTGGGGGAAGATGTGGCTGGTTACCTTTAATGCATCCAAAACCAAACTCCTATCCTTACATCATCAACGCTCTGATCCCCAGCTGGCATCAATTGTGATGGATGGCTCTCGTCTGGGTGAGGCCCCGTGTTTTGACAAGCTTCTGGGTTTGACCTTTACTCCTGATCTGAAATGGAACACGTACAGCAAGTCTGTTGCCAAGGTCGCTGGAAAGATGGTGGGATCCTTCTACCGCTCCAGAAGATATCTCACTACTGATGCAATTCTCTATCTATATAAAAGCCAAGTACGTCCAAGGATGGAATACTGTTGCCATATCTGGGCAGAAGCGGCCAAAAACAGCCTATCCTGCCTTGACAGAGTACAAAATAGACTTCGTGTCTTAGTGGGGGATGCCCTTTTCTCTACCCTGCAACCTCTCTCCCACAGAAGAGACGTTGCGAGCCTATCCTTGTTTTATCGTTATTTTCATGGCAGGTGCTCGTCTGAACTCCAATCTCTGGTCTCCCCTCGCCAATCTTTCACGAAAAACACCCGTCTAGCTGAATCCACTTTGAAAAATTTCCCCCACTCTATATCTCTGCCTAAATCAAAACGCGGATTCCATGAACAAAGCTTCTTTCTTAGAACTGCACGCCTGTGGAACTCTGTTCCGTCTGCCTGCTTCCCTCCGGACTACAACTTGGATATCTTCAAGTCCAATGTTAACAAATTCCTAATGAACCGCCCCCTTAATTAAACACTTCATCAAATCTCCACACTAACGTAATGTACTTGCAATAACCCTTATCCCTGAGTGGCTTCCGGGCCTTGATAGGTGGTGATCACTGTGTAAAAAAAAAAAAAAAAATCTTTACGGTCACATTTAAGAGATCAATAAATTTGTATCGAAATTTCCAAAATGTTATGGTCTCAATAAATGAGAAATATTTGGGGTTATTTTGTTTACAACAAAATTATGAATTTTAAATTAATTTTATTATTTTAAATTAATACCTCAAGTGTTTCAAGTACCAAACTTTTCAAATTGAAAGCAACCTGGCAAATACAGAGGGTTACGTATATAAACTTAACATAGAAACCAGAACTATGCATGATGGTTTTAAAATAGCTGAACAATTGTGTTCAAATAAATAAAGGTAAGTAGGTTATGTCAACTGCAAAACAGTCAAAATCAGTTCAAACTTTCCGGTTGACCGAATATATTTTGAGAAAGAAAACTGCCATAAGGTCAGGTCAAGTTGCAATCTACTACAACATCAATGATAATAACAGCAGCAGTACCACTCGGCAGTGATCTATGGCAACTTCAACTACCAGCACCAATCTCATCCACACAACAGTCATTAACAACAGCTGTATATCAGCAGCAGCAGCAGCAGCAGCAGCAGCAGCAGCTCTATTCCTATCACTAAGGATAATAACTTTTTTTTATATACCAAACGCTACTGTATCATACAATGTGACAAGCCAACACTTAATAATTCAGGATGGCTGGCGACCTTCCAACATTGCTCTCATCTTAATCCAGAATGGCAATGTTTCTATATACAATTTAACTACACCTTAACTATCAGAATCCTCATCTTCTACAGAGGCTCTGTTCCAATCTTTAACCAGAAGCATTTTCCGATCATACCTGCAGCACTATGATTATCACCATAATCGTCTATTCTACCAGCTTTTTCTTAGAGTCGTATTTATGTGCTTATCTTAATTGTACGCTAAAGTTCTTTTCTCTTTTGTTGTCCTGTTCACCACATCTTCTGGTGCTTCATTCTTTCATTCTGTCATTCTGTCATTCTTTCATTCTGTCAGGCATTTTGTCACTGTTTCATTTGAAATATGGAGAAAACTATTAGTTTCTAAATTATGATTTTTTTTCTTCAGAAATAGATTTTCATTTTCACTTTTCAATGTTTGCCTGAAATGGTCTATAGATAATGTTAAATACTACAAATAAGTTTACTCGAATGAAAAAAATGACATCATTCAAAGAAATCATGGATTGCTAAAGAAATGACTATTGTTTTATTACGTTTACAGCGAGAACATGGTTTGGATCTTATTAAAATAGAACGTGACTGAATGAAAGCGGGACACAAAGAATGAAAGGGTGATAAAATGAATGAAAACGGGAATGAGTGATAGAAAGAATACAAAATTAACAGAATGAATGAAAGTGTGACAGAAAAACTAAAAGATTAACAGAAAAACTAAAAGATTAACAGAAAAAATAAATGATTGACAGAAAACATGAAAGTGTGACAGAAAGAATGAAATAGTGACAGAGAAATGAAAGAGTGAGAGAAAAAAATAAAATATTCACAGAATAAATGAACGATTAACAGAATAAATGAATGATTGGCAGAAAGAACAAAAGATTGACAGAATAAAGGAAAGTTTGGCTGAAAGGATAAAAGACTGACAGAATACATGAAAGATTGACAGAAAAAATGAAAGAGTGACGGAAAAAATGAATAAGTGGCAGAAATAAATGAATAAGTGGCAGAAAAATATGAAAGAATGGCAAAATAAATAAAAACTTAACAAATAAATGAAAGAGTAGCAGAAAGAATAAAAGATTGACAGAATAAATGAAAGAATTACAGACGGAATGGAAGAATGAGAAAAAGCCTGATAGATTGACAAAATTAAAGAAAGAGTCTTGAAAACAAAAAAGTATCAAGATCTGGAAATGTTTATTTTTCTTTTACCTCATGCCAGTATCTTAATAACATTTGTAATGATCTTTCAAGGGAAGTAACTCGGTGGTTTAAAAAAAATAGTTTTCGTTTCATTACTTTGATTTTTAAACTTTTCAGTTCTTCTATTATTAAAGTTAAATTAAGTTTTGAATATTTTTTAATTCAATTATTTAGCAAAGTTGCTATAGGAGTTCATGTTACATTCTGAGTTAATTTTAGCATGAAACCAACAATTTGACAGATTATAAATTTGTAAGTAATCGTAGTAAAACAAATTTGCTTAACAGTGGATTGCGTCCAAGTGAATCATTACCAAATGTGAAATTTTGGGAAAAATTATAGAAATTGGCTCATCGAAAGAGTTATGATTAAAAGAGATGCAATTCACTAATGACAAAAAGCAACTGGCTTGAATAGCCACTCTCTTTCTTTCTTTTTTTGGCTCTCCAAAACTAAGTAAAAATTTCACATGTAAAATTAAATTTTTTGGACAATAAGAATACGTCTTGCTTGATTCAAAGCTAAATATAGTAAGTCTGTGTAAAATAAAAAAAAAAAAAATACCATAAAAACAGAATTCTGAACTGATTGAAGCTGGCAACCATGGAAAAGGAACCAAAAAGTATGTTCACAGCCCCTTCCCTACAGCAGGAAAATCAAAAAGAAAGAAACATTTAAAACTTATCAACAGGCGGCCAGGCAAACAGGAACGAATTGTTACCCACTCACACGCACTAACAGAACAAGGTAAGTCCACACATACACAGTGCCATGCTGTCTAATATTTACACACACATATTCACACTAACAAATATATAGACATACACATTCATAACATTGCGTCTTTTGATTCATAGGACATTTTCTATTCAAAATACGAGTTTGCATAAACTTTCCCACTTCTTCGCTAAAAAATTACTTTTATATTCATGTAAACTTATAGTTATACTAGCAGGGAGACCCGACGTTGCCCAGAATTGAACAATGATCAACGAATATTTCACACTCCTATATTTTTATTGTCATCGAAATCTGTGAAATATCCCGAGAGGAAGCTTCACATGCCTCCATGCAGTAACTTCGTCCAAAATACATGTTATTCCACATTGCACTCTAGAGAACCTACTGTTTCCTTTATAAAATTATTTTATATAAACTTCTTTCCAGTTAACAAAAAAAAGAAAGAAATTTATGTGTGGGGTTTGAATCGCACATGACCATGTCATGCAAAAAAAAACAAAAAAAAAACACGTAAATTTTCAAGTCTTATAAAATTCTTTGCAGTTAATAAAAAAAAAATTAAGACATTTACATGTGGAGTTTGAACCTACAGACCACGTCATGAAAAAAAAACACTATCAACTTACTCACATTAGAATTTTTATGACCCGTTGTTCTAACATTGTTACTCAACGACAACATAGAAAAATGCCTTTACTGATGATAGATAAATTAAAATAGCGGTTTCAATTATCAATTATCGGTAATTATCGGGGGTATTCTGAGAAAAAATTAACTAAGTTCACTCCCAGACTTATGCACTAAAGTTCTGTAAATTTTAAAGAAAATCTGTTCAGCCGTTTTGGAGTTTATAAGGAACGAACTCACACATACACACGCGCGCGCACACACACACACACACACACACACACACACACACACACGCACACACAAAGTTGCATTTTTATAATTGTAGATGGATAGATAGATGGATAGATAGATAGATATAAATGTGTTGTTATTTAATCATGTTTGCCTTCATTCTTCAATTAAAAAACTCTGTTTACGCTAAGTTAGCACTTACTAACTGGTGACCCATTTATAACATTCATATTTTTATACGTCTTTTTTTATTTGCTAATTTTGCTACATTTATATTTATTGTTAATATTGTTTTTTGTAATTTTCAAAGCTGCTACCCTGGGGAAAAGTTCGATTCTCACATGTAAGAATCTGGTAATAAATCGAGGATAAACTCTGAAACAGAAATATTGTAATGGTTGGTTTGCGAGAAGGAACACAACAAATGTGAACAATATTCAAAGCAATTATACTGGGTGAAACAAATGGAAGATACAAGAAAAAGTTAATTGTACAGAAAAGAAGATAATTTGCAAAAAACGTGCTTTGCAAGAACTTGTCTGCGAATGGAAAGTTTAAGTAACAACTTGCACGTGTGCGTCCTTCAATTCTGGCTCTTTTTACATCAGAATTGGTTGCAATCCAAACAGGAATTTGGTGATAAATGATGGCTAACTTGTAACTGCCGTCTCTGTTTTTTTTGTTTGTTTTTTTTTTATTACATTTTCACCCCAAACAAGGCGCATTGCCACTTTGGTGTAGGGGGCTACTATCAGGGGCAGCAACTACTGGGGCACTATGTTGGGATTTGGGCAGCAAGATGTCGGTTCACGTTGCACTTGAACTTCTGCATGTCAGTACGGTTAGGGAAGCAGGAACTTGGAATGGAATTCCAGAGTCTAGCGGTTCTGGGGAAGAAACTACTGGAGTAGAAAGATCTTTTACATCTAGGGATCTCTACTGTGTGGGGGTGGGATTTAGCTGCCTGTCGGGTTTGTCACAAATAGTCTTCAGTTCAGATCAATAATGGTAGAAAGGGGACTGGTGCCCTGCTGTTGGATCAAAAAGAAGGCAAAAAGAGGAAGGGCACACTCATGCAAGGGTTTCATAAGGTACCTTACAGGATCCCTTAAGAAGTAGGGACTGGAAATCCTGCCATCTGAAAGAGTTAAGAAAATGACTCATAAGGAATAAGTGGAGGGGGGGGGGTATAAATTATAATACTACTGTCGTTTAAATATTGTAGGGCTATGATGGAAGTCTATGCTCTCTAAGTGCTTTGGTTCTTGTATTCATTTATTTATTTTAATTTTTGAGCAAGTTAACAATACAATAGAAATCAGTAATGAGTAGATGAGTTAATTAGTAAGACCATAAAAATAAGTCAAGCAAAAAATGTATTAGTTATGCAAGGCGTCTGGTAATACACATGGATAAGTGATTACTTCAGAATTGGATTACTTTATTAATAACTAGTGGGACCAGCATGCATTGGCATTGTCTGGGAAAAGTGAAGAACGCAAGAAATTCGTGTCCCCACCTTTAAATCTTATATAAGTACGCATTTTTTTTTAACTATGTATAATTATTAATTATAGTGTTTTTCAAATATTAACACATTGATCAATAAGCCCAGGGCCTGACATATAGTTGGCGACACTAATAAAAAAAATTAGGTATTTTTTATGACATGCCCCAGCGTAGTATAAACACCCCCAACAACCTCATGTTAAGAACGGCTTTCGGAATAAATACCCCCACCTCCCCATATTAAGAATGGCTTTCAAGGCTGGGGTGTTTATTCTGAAAGCTGTTCTTAACATGGGGAAGTTGGGGTGTTTATAATACGCTGGGAGAAGATCGTAAAAATTTACTAAAAATGAATACGATTTTATAAAGTACTAACCTTCAAATGGCATGTTTCAAAATTTGAGTCCAATCGGATTATTAGTTTACAAATTATAGCTATTTAAGTGAAGCTACCGTTGCAGATTTTCAAAACAACGGAAAAATCTGAACTTTTGTGTTGATAAAAGCATTACTTTCTGATGGGAAAAAGTATTGTTCAATCATAGCAATGGCTTAATAAATGTTATTCGGACTATGCACATCATAGACAGCAGATAAAAGTTGGTATGCTGATTTTAAATGTGGCCTTATGAGCACAAATGATGGTGAAGGCTTAGATTATACAAATTCAGCAGTTGCTCGGGAGGTGATGGGACAAGAAATCCACAAATTCATTTCAACCAATTGTAAACTGAAGTTGTATGAGATAGCAGAGGAGTTAAAGATATCAGGAAGCAGTGTATTCATAATTCAAAGCATTTTTTTCAACTGTTTCAACACTGGTTTTCGCATCGATATGTACCAATAGATAAAACATAGATCTACTATCTACTACTGTGTGGACAGCAACAAGTGAAAGTCACCCAAAGCGATCAAGGATGCAAACAGCAGAAAGTATTTTGTCCATCTATTACTCTGAGAAAGAAAAAAACATTAATAGTGAATATTATAAAACATTATTGGTACATTTGAAGGAAGAACCCTTTGTGATGTCATACTTTAGTGCTTTAATCTAATGCGCATTGGCGTTCGGACCAAGATCAAAGTGTAGCATCTGTTCCAACAGATACTGCAAGCTATGACTAGCTATGACTAGCAAAGACCAGATGTGGGGGCAACCCCACATGCCTGACCTTTAACCAGCTCCCATTTCCCACCTTTCGGGAGCTGGTCCCCTTTTTCCCTTCCCCCTCCCTTCACTCCTCACATTAAAAATTTGCCTTGTGCCTAATTTGCTCGGTGGGGGAGCAAATAAATACCATCTGTTCCAACAGATACTGCAAGCAAAGACCATATGTGGGGGCAACCCCACATATAAGACCTTGGTCAATGTAGGGGCAACCCTTCATGCCAATTGCCACCATCCAGCTCCCCTACTCCCCGGGGAGTTGGTCCCCATTTCCCCTTCACTCCTCACATTAAAAATCGGCCTTGTGCCTAATTTGCTCGGTGGGGGAGCAAATAAATACCATCTGTTCCAACAGATACTGCAAGCAAAGACCATATGTGGGGGCGACCCCACATATAAGACCTTGGTCAATGTAGGGGCAACCCTTCATACCAATTGTCACTATCCAGCTCCCCTACTCCCCGGGGAGTTGGTCCCCATTTCCCCTTCACTCCTCACATTAAAAATCGGCCTTGTGCCTGATTTGCTCGGTGGGGGAGCAAATAAATACCATCTGTTCCGGCAGATACTGCAAGCAAAGACCATATGTGGGGGGAAACTCCACATATAAGACCTTGGTCAATGTAGGGGCAACCCTTCATACCAATTGTCACTATCCAGCTCCCCTACTCCCCGGGGAGCTGGTTCCAATTTCCCCTTCACTCCTCACATTAAAAATCGGCCTTGTGCCTAATTTGCTCGGTGGGGGAGCAAATAAATACCATCTGTTCCGGCAGATACTGCAAGCTTTGACTAGCAAAGACCAGATGTGGGGGCAACCCCACATGCCTGACCTTTAACCAGCTCCCATTTCCCACCTCTCGGGAGCTGGTCCCCTTTTTCCCTTCCCCCTCCCTTCACTCCTCACATTAAAAATCGGCCTTGTGCCTAATTTGCTCGGTGGGGGAGCAAATAAATCCAATCTGTTCCGGCAGATGCTGCAAGCAAAGACTAGCTATGACTAGCAAAGACCATATGTGGGGGTAACTCAACATATCTGACCTTGGTCACTGAAGGGGCAACCCTTCATACCAACAGTTTCTAATCCAGCTCCCATTTCCCACCTCTCGGGAGCTGGATCCCCCTTTCCCTCCCCCCTCCCTCTCTCTCCACATTAAAAAACAACCTTGTGCCTAATTTGCTCAGTGGGGAAGCAAATAAATCCAACAAGATCAAAGTGTAGTGTCTGTTCTTCAAATGCTGCACTTCAATTTCTTGTTCTCTGTCAGTGAAGGAGAAATCCTTCACGACTGAGACAATTTTTATTTTTGTTCCTTTTCTCCACATTAAAAAACGACCCTGGTTTCTAACTTTGTCCCGTGGGGAGGCATTGTAAATAGGAACAAATAAACATACATAATAACAAACAAAATCCATAGTGTTGTAGTTGTATATTAAACCTTCCTAGGCTAATATATATATATATATATATATATATATATATATATATATATATATATATTAATTGTCTGTATTTTTGAGATGAGGTGTTTTCATTGATTGAGATTGTCGGACTGACTTCCTCATCTTGGTTGTTATTGTCACAACGTTTCGGCCGTTTTGCCCTCCGGCCTTCGTCAGGTGTTTTGTATTGAACTGGGGAACCGTTTGTTAGGAGTCTCGAACCCTTTATTATTATTACGGGGGTACCGTGTTCGGACTCCAGCTAGGCTTTGGGACATAGTCGCTGATTCTCTTGCCACGTAAAAGTATTGGATACATTACATTTTTCTTCATAACTTTAATTGGGGTTCAAGATTTTACCTATAATTTGGTCAGTATATTCCTATTAATATTCTAAATTATATTTTGAGTAGTAATTCATTAAATAAGAAACTGAAATACGGACCGTGCTGTAATAATAGTGTTATTATGTAGGAAGCCATTTTTCATAGGGGTGGGGTAGGGTATGTTTTTTACTATTCTTTACTTTCTCCTAAGAATTTAAAATAATTGTTTCAGTCACGAAGACCAAGCAACCAAGTTGCTTTCACCAGGCATTATCTCCTCCTTAAAAACAAATGGTGGGGGGGGGGGAGATAAGGTCGCTGAAATGCTGCACCAGAAATCGGATATATATCAAAGTTATTATTTTCGTAAGAGGGTGGGCAATAGTGTGGGTTAATATTATGAAACATGATTGTCGAAATTAGTAATATATCTAAGAATTATGAAAAATGATGAAATGTGAGTTAATTGATTGGTGTGTTTGTAATGAAATAATAAACTCAGACACTATATCAGAGTTATTTTTTTCGTAAGGATGGGGGGGGCATAATGTTGGTTAAAATTATAAAAAATGATTTTCGAAATTAGTAATATATCCAAGAATTATGGAAAATGATGAAATGTGAGTTAATTGATTGGTATGTTTTTAATGAGATAGTCGGCCCAGACAATATATCAAAGTTATGTTAGTAAGGGGGGAGTTGAGAATGTGGGTTACAAATATCAAAAATGATTGTTGAAATTAGTAACATATCCAAGAATTATGAAACATGAAATGTTATTAAGTACATTGGTGTGTTTGTAATGAAATAATCAAACCAGACAATATATCAAAGTTATTATTTTCGTAAGAGGAGGGGGCTATTATGTGAGTTAAAATTATGAAAAATTATTGTCGAAATTAGTAACATATCCAAGAATTATGAAAAATGATGAAATGTGAGTTAATTGATTGGTGAGTTTGTAATGAAATAATCAACTCAGACAATATTGCAAAGTTATTATATTAGTAAGGGGGAAAGCGATAATGTGGATTACAAATATAAAAATGATTGTTGAAATTAGTAACATATCTAGGAATTATGAAAAATTATGAAATGTGAGTTAATTGATTGGTATGTTTGTAATAAAATGATAATCCCAGACAATATATGAAAGTGTTTATTTTCGTATGGGGGGGGTGAAAATGTGTTTAAAATTATAAAAAATGGTTGTCGAAATTAGTAAAATATCCCGGAATTATGAAAAATGATGAAATATGAGTTGATTGATGTGTTTGTAATAAAAAATTATCCCAGACAATATATCAAAGTTATTATTTTCATAAGGGGGAGGGGGATAATGTGGTTAAAATTATGAAAAATGATTGTCGAAATTAGTAACGTATCTAAGAATTATGAAAAATTATGAAATGTGAGTTAATTGATTGGTCTGTTTGCAATTAAATAATCGGCCCAGACAATTTATCAGTTTCTGTAGGTGGTTTACAATATTTTTCTGAATTCTTAATGTTAACTTCGGGGAATGACGTCACAGTTGTAGTGGTGAGTAAGAAGACACATGATTATGTTGCTTTTTAACGTGCTCTGGAGTTCTCTAGCAATTAACAAACCTTCACTTTTGGGGTGGGGCTGGAGGGAGTAATGTCCATTTTGGGTCACTATGCAATCTCCCACAATGTCATATTCCAAAAATATGGAATAACTATGGAATCATATTCCGAAAAATGATATCGTTTCTCTTATTGGTGGTGGTTGTGGTAGCAAGCGGGAAGAACTGCATTAATACTGAAAATTGTGGTAAAGTAAAAGTTTCCTAATGATCATTCTCCTCAATGCATTTATGTAATTATTTGGAAAACCTGCTGAGTTAAGAAATGATATAATTTAACTTAAAATGATGGTGTTAGTACAAGGGAAGGAAAGAACACAGTAATGTGGAATTTTGTAGTGAAGCAAGGGTTGCCTAACCACTAAGCTTTTCAACATATTTGTTTATTTGTTTGTAAAGCCTGCTGAGTAATCTTCTGAAAATGACGTCTTTTTTCCAAAAAATTTTGTTTTCGGTAGTGATGAAAAATGAAACAGAGTAATTTGGAATTTGATAATGAAGCAAGGGTTGTCTAATCACTTAACTGTGTCAATGCATTTATGAATTAGTTTTAAAATCCTGCTGAGACATCTTCCAAAAATTACATAATTTTTCTTACAATAATAGTGTCGTTAGTGAGGAAGGAAAGAAACGCAGTAATGTTGAAATTTATGGTGAAGCAAGGGTTGCGAACTCATAAACCAACACAATGTATTTATGTATGAATTTGAAAATCCTAATGATCCATCTTCTAAAGATGATTTCAATTTTCTTAAAACTATGGTAGCCTTGGTGGGGAGAGAAATTATTTTATATATGTTGTACAATACCTGTCGAGAGTATGTTAAATTGCTTCATATATGTATATAAATTACCCGTCCAAAGGTAGGTGAACATATTTGAAATATGTGTTGTAAATTACTTGTCCCAAAAATGTAAAATTATTTCATATGCATTCTGTAAATTACCTGTCCTAGGAAAGGTACAATTATTTCATACACGTGTAATAGCCATCCTAGTGTAGGTAAAACATTCTTTTGCTCGAAATAGGAAATGATACATAGACATTAAAAATTCCTTTCTCCAAAAAATAACAATAACAATTATATTCGAAATAAACTCAAATTTTCTCATTGTTTATACGGTCCCGAGCAACGCCAGGTAGTCTTGCTAGTCTGCAATAAAGCGATTGACACAGTTTATATATGCACTCCTTGAATTAAAAAAATGTGTTCATGTTACTCAGTGTGTTGTACAGAATATATATTCCAAAATTCATAATGATCTGTTCATTAGTTTAAGAGACTAGCCTGTACATGCCTATAAAGTTGAGTTTTTTCTTGCTCTGACATTGCTATTAAAAGCCTACTTTTTCTATTTAGAAATTATTAAAACGAACTTCTTACTATACTCAGACATGGATATGTGACCAGCTACATGAAAGTTAACTAATTTGCATATTTATTTGAAAAAAGAGCCTTCAATAATTAATTATTCATTTTTATGGTTTCTTATTAGATGATTGGTTTCATTTAACTATTACGCTTAATTCTTTTTATGCATAGTTTCTACATTCTGCATAATTTCATAGAATTTAAGATGAAAACGTTCTAGCACATGGAAATGTTTATATATATATATATCAATATATAAAACTGACCTTGTCAGTGTGTGTGCAAAAAGTCTCAACCAAACTCCTGTCTAAATATTTGGTCTGCAAAGTTGACATCTGATATAAAGGGTATTTGGACCTGTAGCACACTTCCAATGGTTTTTAGCCAGCAATAATTGTTGCTAGCGTGTCAAAGTTGAAAACAAAACAGTTGACCTTGGTAGAGTAGTTGCGTGCTATTTTTTGCGCATATTCAAAATTAAAAATTCACAGCTCAAAGACATTTAATATTTGACCTTTGTATCAATCTGTCTGTAGCTCAGAAAGTAATGATGCGGAAGAGAAAAATCACGACGATGGCTTTTGCACTAATCATTTTGGTTTTAATTCTAGTGGATTGTAGAGAAGTAATTTTTTATAACATTTTAAATCATTACTATATATTGATAATAATCATTTAATCATTACTATATATTGAATAATAATCATTACTATACACTGAATAATAATCATTACTATATATTGAATAATAATAATTACTATACACTGAATATTAATCATTACTATACAATGAATATTAATCATTACTATACAATGAATAAGAATCATTACTATATATTGAATAATAATCATTACTATATATTGAATATTAATCATTACTATATATTGACTAATAATCATTACTATACATTCAATAATAATCATTACTATACACTGAATATTAATCATTACTATACATTCAATAATAATCATTACTATACACTGAAGATTAATCATTACTATACATTCAATAATAATCATTACTATATACTTAATAATAATCATTACTATACATTGAATATTAATCATTACTATACATTGAATATTAATCATTATTATACATTCAATAATAATCATTACTATACATTGAATAATAATCACTACTATATATTGAATAATAATCATACTATATATATTGAATAATAATCATACAATATATTTTGAATAATAATCATTACTATATATTGAATATTAATCATTATTATATATTGAATAATAATCATTACTATACATTGAATATTAATCATTACTATTCATTGAATAATACTCATTACTATATACTGAATATTAATCATTACTATACATTGAATAATAATCATTACTATATATTGAATAAAAATCATTAATATATATTGAATATTTATCATTACTATTTATTGAATATTAATCATTACTATATATTAAATAATAATCATTACTATTTATTGAATATTAATCATTACTATATATTGAATAATAATCATTACTATACACTGAATAATAATCATTACTATACATTGAATATTAATCATTACTATATATTGAATAATAATCATTACTATAAATTGGATAATAATCATTACTATACATTGAATATTAACCATTACTATATATTGAATATTAATCATTACTATATATTAGATTATAAAAATAACTATGAATTGGATAATAATCATTACTATACATTGAATAATAATAATTACAATATATTGAATACTAATCATTACTATATATTGAATAATTATCATTACTATATATTGAATATTAATCATTACTATTTATTGAATAATAATCATTACTATATTTTTAATAATAATCATTACAATATTTTTAATAATAATCATTACTATATATTGAAAACTAATCACTACTATTTATTGAATATTAATCATTACTATACATTTAATAATAATCATTACTATACATTGAATATTAATCATTACTATATATTGAATAATAATCATTACTATATATTAAATACTAATCATTACTATATATTGAATAACAATCATTACTATATATCGAATAATAATCATTACTATACATTGAATAATAATCATTACTATTTATTGAATATTAATCATTATTTTATATTGAATAATAATCATTACTATATATTGAATAATAATCATTACAATATATTGAATAATATTCATTACTATACATTGAATAATAATCATTACTATACATGGAATATTAATCATTACTATATATTGAATAATAATCATTACTATACATTGAATAATAATCATTACTATTTATTGAATATCAATATTACTATACATTGAATAATAATCATTACTATACATTGAATAATAATCATTACTATACATTGAATATTAATCATTACTATATATTGAATATTAATCATTACTATATATTGAATAATAATCATTATTATATATTGAATAATAATCATTACTATACATTAAATATTAATCATTAGTATACATTGAATATTCATCATTACTATATATTGAATATTGATGATTACTATATATTGAATAATAATCATTACTATATATTGAATAATAATCATTACTATACACCGAATAATAATCATTACTATACACCGAATAATAATCATTACTATACATTGAATATTAATCATTATTATATATTGAATATTAATCATTACTATACACCGAATAATAATAATTACTATACATTGAATATTAATCATTACTATACATTGAATATTGAATATTGATCATTACTATTCATTGAATAATAATTACTATACATAGAATATTAATCATTACTATACATTAAATATTAATCATTACTATACACCGAATAATAATCATTACTATACATTGAATAATAATCATTACTATACAATGAATAATTATCATTACTATACATTGAATAATAATCATTACTATACATGAATAATAATCATTACTATACATTGAATATTAATCATTACTATATATTGAATATTAATCATTACTATACATTGAATATTAATCATTACTATACATTGAATAATAATCATTACTATACATTGAATAATAATCATTACAATATATGTAATAATAATCATTACTATACATTGAATAATAATCATTACTATACACCGAATAATAATCATTACTATACATTGAATAATAATCATTACTATACATTGAATATTAATCATTACTATACATTGAATAATAATCATTACTATACATTGAATATTAATCATTACTATACATTAAATAATAATCATTACTATACATTGAATAATAATAATTACTATACATTGAATAATAATCATTACTATACATTGAATAATAATCATTACTATACATTGAATATTAATCATTACTATACATTGAATAATAATAATTACTATACATTAAATAATAATCATTACTATACATTTAATAATAATCATTACTATACATTGAATATTAATCATTTCTATACATTGAATAATAATAATTACTATACATTGAATAATAATCATTACTATAAATTGAATTATAATCATTACTATACATTGAATAATAATCTTTACTATACATTGAATAATAATAATTACCTAACATTGAATATTAATCATTACTATTCATTGAATAATAATCATTACTATACATTTAATAATAATAATTACTATACATTGAATATTAATCAATACTATACATTGAATAATAATCATTACTATACATTGAATAATAATCATTATTATACATTGAATGATAATCATTACTATACATTGAATAATAATCATTACTATACATTGAATATTAATCATTACTATATATTGAATAATAATCATTACTATACATTGAATATTAATCATTACTATACATTGAATAATAATCATTACTATACATTGAATAATCATTACTATACATTGAATAATAATTATTACTATACATTTAATAATAATCATTACTATACATTGAATATTAATCATTACTATATATTGAATAATAATCATTACTATACATTGAATATTAATCATTACTATACATTCAATAATAATCATTACTATATACTTAATAATAATCATTACTATACATTGAATATTAATCATTACTATACATTGAATATTAATCATTATTATACATTCAATAATAATCATTACTATACATTGAATATTAATCATTACTATATATTGAATAATAATGATACTATATATATTGAATAATAATCATACTATATATATTGAATAATAATCATTACTATATATTGAATATTAATCATTACTATATATTGAATAATAATTATTACTATACATTGAATATTATTCATTACTATTCATTGAATAATAATCATTACTATATACTGAATATTAATCATTACTATACATTGAATAATAATCATTACTATATATTGAATAATAATCATTAATATATATTGAATATTAATCATGACTATTTATTGAATATTAATCATTACTATATATTAAATATTAATCATTACTATTTATTGAATATTAATCATTACTATATATTGAATAATAATCATTACTATACACTGAATATTAATCATTATTATATATTGAATATTAATCATTACTATACACCGAATAATAGTAATTACTATACATTGAATATTAATCATTACTATACATTGAATATTGAATATTGATCATTACTATTCATTGAATAATAATTACTATACATAGAATATTAATCATTACTATACATTAAATATTAATCATTACTATACACCGAATAATAATCATTACTATACATTGAATAATAATCATTACTATACATTGAATAATAATCATTACTATACAATGAATAATAATCATTACTATACATTGAATAATAATCATTACTATATACTGAATAATAATCATTAATATATATTGAATATTAATCATTACTATAGATTAAATAATAATCATTACTATACATTGAATAATAATCATTACTATATATTGAATAATAATCATTACTATACACTGAATAATAATCATTACTATACACCGAATAATAATCATTACTATACATTGAATAATAATCATTACTATACATTGAATAATAATCATTTCTATACATTGAATAATAATCATTACTATCCATTGAATATTAATAATTACTATCCATTGTATAATATTCATTACTATATATTGAATAATAATCATTACTATACATTGAATAATAATCATTACTATACATTGAATATTAATCATTACTATACATTGAATAATAATCATTACTATACATTGAATAATAATAATTACTATACATTGAATAATAATCATTACTATACATTGAATAATAATCATTACTATACATTGAATATTAATCATTACTATACATTGAATAATAATCATTACTATACATTGAATAATAATCATTACTATACATTGAATATTAATCATTACTATACATTGAATAATAATAATTACTATACATTGAATAATAATCATTACTATACATTGAATAATAATCATTACTATACATTGAATAATAATCTTTACTATACATTGAATAATAATAATTACTATACATTGAATATTAATCATTACTATACATTGAACCATAATCATTACTATACATTGAATAATAATAATTACTATACATTGAATATTAATCATTACTATACATTGAATAATAATCATTACTATACATTGAATAATAATCATTACTATACATTTAATATTAATCATTACTATACATTGAATATTAATCATTACTATATATTGAATAATAATCATTACTATACATTGAATAATAATCATTACTATGCATTGAATAATAATCATTACTATACATTGAATAATAATCATTACTATATATTGAATAATAATCATTACTATACATTGAATAATAACACTGGTCAACAAATTTTTATTTTTTTTCTTTGGCAGACCATCTAGGAGTGTTTTCTGGGGTTTTGAATGTCGCTGATTACGAATATAACATTGGTTTGCCAGATTGGCTCTAGTTTAGAAGATACTGATAGCCCCAAATAAGCCTAAACTGCTAAAATTCTCCCTGAAATACTTCAATATAGAAGCAGTAAATAATAATTTTCTGATATTATTGAATCATTATAATGATTATGTATATATTGAAGTATTTCAGGGAGAATTTTTATATAATTATTTATATAGGGAGAATTTTTATATAATTATATACTGTAATTACTTAATAACATGTTCCATAAATATAGTTGCAGTATAAATTAA
This sequence comes from Euprymna scolopes, assembly GCF_053919585.1. Lineage (NCBI taxonomy): Eukaryota > Metazoa > Mollusca > Cephalopoda > Sepiida > Sepiolidae > Euprymna > Euprymna scolopes. Next base: position 106,836,276 of record NC_136492.1, read on the forward strand.
ACAGTAATTAAGAATTTTCTTTTTAATTCCACAGTTGAAAATGAGTTCCAGAGAGAAAATGAGTTCTTCTAGAAGATGTTGCAGATATGAACCGGATGTCTTTTGTTACATCTGTGGACAGTATATGATGGCACAACAAAAGAGGAATATTACAGACTTTGTCAAGAGGGCGTACAAAGCATACTTCGATATGATACTTGGTGACCAAGACAAGTCTTGGGCCCCACATATGGTGTGCAAAACCTGTGTAGAAAGTCTCCGCGATTGGACCAACGGTAAGCTGAAGTTGAAGTTTGCTGTACCAATGGTGTGGAGAGAGCCCAACAATCATTTTGATGACTGCTACTTCTGTCTCAATGAAATGGCGGGGTTTAACAAGCACAAGAAAGCAAATTAGCAGTATCCGAGCCTGGATTCTGCTATCCGTCCTGTTGTGCACTGAGGATCTACCTGTGCCTGTTTTCACCAGTTTGCCTGAAATCGATGAAACCGAAGCGATTCCAGCTGATCTTTCAATATCAAGTGATGATAGCTGTAGTGACTATGAAGAACCCTCAAATGGCCCTCAGCTTTTCAATCAATCTGAACTTAATGACCTAGTGCGAGACCTTTGTTTGTCGAAGGAGCAGTCTGAAGTTCTTGCATCACGACTTCAAGAGAAAAACATTCTTGATTCTGGCACAAAAGTAACATACTATAGGACAAGGGAAGGCAGCTTGCTTCGTTTCTTTTCTAAAGAAGACGACCTGGTCTTTTGTAATGACGTTTCTGCACTTCTTAACTGCATGGGGATCTCATCATATGACCCAGCAGATTGGCGTCTCTTCATAGATAGCTCGAAAGCAAGTCTAAAAATTATACTTTTGCACAATGGCAATAAGTTTGCTCCTGTACCAATTGGCCATTCTACCAAGATGAAAGAAGAGTATGATGCTATCAAATTTGTTCTTGAAAAGCTGAATTACAACACTCATAAATGGCTAATTTGTGTGGACTTGAAAATGGTGAATTTTCTGCTTGGTCAGCAAAGTGGGTACACAAAGTATCCCTGCTTTCTTTGTTTGTGGGATAGCAGAGCAAGAATCCAGCACTGGAGAAAGGAGAACTGGCCAGAACGAGAAAGTCTCGAAGTCGGCACAGCCAACGTCATCAATGAGCCTTTGGTACCCAGGGATAGAATCATCTTCCCTCCATTGCACATAAAACTAGGGCTCATGAAGCAGTTTGTTAAGGCGTTGAACAAGGATGGGGATTGCTTCAAGTACATATGCAGGCAATTTCCAGGTCTTTCCATCGAAAAAGCTAAAGGTGGCATCTTCGATGGACCTCAGATTCGAACGCTCATGAGGGATTCTGACTTCACTAATCATATGAACACGGTTGAGTTAAATGCTTGGGTGTCCTTCACAGATGTAGTGACAAACTTTTTGGGAAATCACAAAGCTGACAATTACAAGCAATTGGTCCGTAAGATGCTTACTGCATACGGAAAACTAGGGGCAAATATGAGCATTAAAGTTCATTTCTTGTTTAGCCACCTCAACAGATTTCCTGGTAATCTTGGTGATTACAGTGAGGAGCAGGGAGAGAGATTCCATCAAGACATCAAAACAATGGAAGAGAGGTATCAAGGCAAATGGGATGAGCACATGATGGCAGACTACTGCTGGAACCTTTTGAGAGACTGCCCAAAAGTTGCTCACAAGCGAAAATCGTATAAACGTCAATTTTAGTTTTGTGAATAAAATATTGTTTTGTGTGTTCATTGTAACTAAGAATCTAGTGTATAATGCTTTGCATTAGTTTATGATATATAACTGATTATGTACATTTTTTTTTCACTTGGAGAATTAAAATTCAGCAAATTTTTAGCAAATTTTTTGTATATCCTCGAAATCTATGAAAAGTGTTCAGTTATAGGATAAATGAAATGATGTTATATCTAACTTAACTTGTTAGATTGAGATTTTACACTGTCTTTGTGGTTTAAGATTATCATAAAAATCAATATCTGACATTCATGCACTATTTAGCCGTTTTTTTGTACGTTTAGCTATGGCCGTGAATGGATGATTTCAGACAAACAACCCCCGTGTGATATCTCAAAAACTAGAGCCAATTTGAAAAAACTAATGTCAGATTCGGATTCAGCGCCCTTGAAAACCCCAGAAACCAGTCTTACTTTGCCTGCCAAAAATATTGTGTTGACCAGTGTAATCATTACTATACATTCAATTATAATCATTACTATACATTGAATATTAATCATTACTATATATTGAATAATAATCATTACTATACATTTAATATTAATCATTACTATACATTCAATAATAATCATTACTATATACTTAACATTAATCATTACTATACATTGAATATTAATCATTACTATACATTGAATATTAATCATTATTATACATTCAATAATAATCATTACTGTACATTGAATATTAATCATAACTATATATTGAATAATAATGATACTATATATATTGAATAATAATCATACTATATATATTGAATAATAATCATTACTATATATTGAATATTAATCATTACTATTCATTGAATAATAATCATTACTATATACTTAATATTAATCATTACTATACATTGAATAATAATCATTACTATATATTGAATAATAATCATTAATATATATTGAATATTAATCATTAGTATTTATTGAATATTAATCATTACTATATATTAAATAATAATCATTACTATTTATTGAATATTAATCATTACTATATATTGAATAATAATCATTACTATACACTGAATAATAATCATTACTATACATTGAATATTAATCATTACTATATATTGAATAATAATCATTACTATAAATTGGATAATAATCATTACTATACATTAAATATTAATCATTACTATATATTGAATATTAATCATTACTATATATTGAATATTAATCATTACTATACATTGAATATTAACCATTACTATATATTGAATATTAATCATTACTATATATTAGATTATAAAAATAACTATGAATTGGATAATAATCATTACTATACATTGAATAATAATCATTACAATATATTGAATACTAATCATTACTATATATTGAATAATTATCATTACTATATATTGAATAATAATCATTACTATATATTGAATAATAATCATTACTATATTTTTAATAATAATTACTATATTTTTAATAATAATCATTACTATATATTGAAAAATAATCATTACTATTTATTGAATATTAATCATTACTATACATTGAATAATAATCATTACTATACATTGAATATTAATCATTACTATATATTGAATAATAATCATTACTATATATTGAATACTAATCATTACTATATATTGAATAATAATCATTACTATATATCGAATAATAATCATTACTATACATTGAATAATAATCATTACTATATATTGAATAATAATCATTACTATATATTGAATAATAATCATTACTATACATGGAATATTGATCATTACTATATATTGAATAATAGTCATTACTATACATTGAATAATAATCATTACTATTTATTGAATATCAATATTACTATACATTGAATAATAATCATTACTATACATTGAATAATAATCATTACTATACATTGAATATTAATCATTAATATATATTGAATATTAATCATTACTATATATTGAATAATAATCATTATTATATATTAAATAATAATCATTACTATACATTGAATATTAATCATTAGTATACATTGAATATAAATCATTACTATTTATTGAATATTAATCATTACTATATATTGAATAATAATCATTACTATATATTGAATAATAATCATTACTATACACCGAATAATAATCATTACTATACACCGAATAATAATCATTACTATACATTGAATATTAATCATTACTATATATTGAATATTAATCATTACTATACACCGAATAGTAATAATTACTATACATTGAATATTAATCATTACTATACATTGAATATTGAATATTGATCATTACTATTCATTGAATAATAATTACTATACATAGAATATTAATCATTACTATACATTGAATATTAATCATTACTATACACCGAATAATAATCATTACTATACATTGAATAATAATCATTACTATACAATGAATAATAATCATTACTATACATTGAATATTAATCATTACTATATATTGAATATTAATCATTACTATACATTGAATATTAATCATTACTATACATTGAATAATAATCATTACTAAACATTGAATAATAATCATTACTATATATTGAATAATAATCATTACTATACATTGAATATTAATCATTACTATACATTGAATAATAATCATTACTATACATTGAATAATAATCATTACTATACATTGAATAATAATCTTTACTATACATTGAATAATAATAATTACTATACATTGAATAATAATCATTACTATACATTGAATAATAATCATTACTATACATTGAATATTAATAATTACTATCCATTGTATAATATTCATTACTATATATTGAATAATAATCATTACTATACATTGAATAATAATCATTACTATACATTGAATATTAATCATTACTATACATTCAATAATAATCATTACTATACATTGAATAATAATAATTACTATACATTGAATAATAATCATTACTATACATTGAATAATAATAATTACTATACATTGAATATTAATCATTACTATACATTGAATAATAATCATTACTATACATTGAATAATAATCATTACTATACATTGAATAATAATCATTACTATACATTGAATAATAATCTTTACTATACATTGAATAATAATCATTACTATACATTGAATAATAATCATTACTATACATTGAATAATAATCATTACTATACATTGAATAATAATCATTACTATACATTGAATAATAATCATTACTATACATTGAATATTAATCATTACTATATATTGAATAATAATCATTACTATACATTGAATAATAATCATTACTATGCATTGAATATTAATCATTACTATACATTGAATAATAATCATTACTATACATTGAATAATAATCATTACTATACATTGAATAATAATCATTACTATACATTGAATATGAATCATTACTATACATTGAATATTAATCATTACTATATATTGAATATTAATCATTACTATACATTGAATAATAATCATTACTATACATTGAATAATAATCATTACTATACATTGAATAATAATCATTACTATACATTGAATAATAATCATTACTATATATTGAATAATAATCATTACTATACATTGAATAATAATCATTACTATATATTGAATAATAATCATTACTATACATTGAATAATAATAATTACTATACATTGAATAATAATAATTACTATACATTGAATAATAATCATTACTATACATTGAATAATAATCATTACTATACATTGAATATGAATCATTACTATACATTGAATAATAATCATTACTATACATTGAATAATAATCATTATTATACATTGAATAATAATCATTACTATACATTGAATAATAATCATTACTATACATTGAATAATAATCATTACTATACATTGAATATTAATCATTACTATACATTGAATAATAATCATTACTATACATTGAATAATAATCATTATTATACATTGAATAATAATCATTACTATACATTGAATAATAATCATTACTATACATTGAATAATAATCATTACTATACATTGAATAATAATCATTACTATACATTGAATAATAATCATTACTATACATTGAATAATAATCATTACTATACATTGAATAATAATCATTACTATACATTGAATAATAATCATTACTATACATTGAATAATAATCATTACTATACATTGAATAATAATCATTACTATACATTGAATAATAATCATTACTATACATTGAATATGAATCATTACTATACATTGAATAATAATCATTACTATACATTGAATATGAATCATTACTATACATTGAATAATAATCATTACTATACATTGAATAATAATCATTATTATACATTGAATAATAATCATTACTATACATTGAATAATAATCATTACTATACATTGAATAATAATCATTACTATACATTGAATAATAATCATTACTATACATTGAATAATAATCATTACTATACATTGAATAATAATCATTACTATACATTGAATATGAATCATTACTATACATTGAATAATAATCATTACTATACATTGAATATTAATCATTACTATACATTGAATAATAATCATTACTATACATTGAATAATAATCATTACTATACATTGAATAATAATCATTACTATACATTGAATAATAATCATTACTATACATTGAATAATAATCATTACTATACATTGAATATGAATCATTACTATACATTGAATAATAATCATTACTATACATTGAATATTAATCATTACTATACATTGAATAATAATCATTACTATACATTGAATAATAATCATTACTATACATTGAATATGAATCATTACTATACATTGAATAATAATCATTACTATACATTGAATAATAATCATTACTATACATTGAATAATAATCATTACTATACATTGAATAATAATCATTACTATACATTGAATATGAATCATTACTATACATTGAATAATAATCATTACTATACATTGAATATGAATCATTACTATACATTGAATAATAATCATTACTATACATTGAATAATAATCATTACTATACATTGAATAATAATAATTACTATACATTGAATAATAATAATTACTATACATTGAATAATAATCATTACTATACATTGAATAATAATCATTACTATACATTGAATATGAATCATTACTATACATTGAATAATAATCATTACTATACATTGAATAATAATCATTATTATACATTGAATAATAATCATTACTATACATTGAATAATAATCATTACTATACATTGAATATTAATCATTACTATACATTGAATAATAATCATTACTATACATTGAATAATAATCATTACTATACATTGAATATTAATCATTACTATATATTGAATAATAATCACTACTATACATTGAATAATAGTCAATAGAGAATTGGCTCTATAATAATAAAGAATAAATCTGCATGATAATATTTATGCATATTTTATGACCGGGCAACGTATCCTAGTATATATATTTTTTAGCTACCTTAAAATTCGCTAGTCTAGTAATATATACCAAACGCAAGGAAACAGTGTAAAAACAAGTAATAATACTTCTAACAATCTGTTTACTTAATTTTGTACTATTATTCCCGTATCCACGGCAATTCTAATTAAACATGATATTTTAAAGGACTAAATATGTTAGGGGATTTAAAATCAGCAACCTTTTTATTTATATAATCATTAAGAAGATCTTCAAGGTACCCATTACTAATGAAATATCCCTGAACTTAACCAGTTCGGCGTCCAATTTAAAGATGAACAAATCATGAGAGCTCTATCTATCAATGTATTAATTAAGCCGATTTTCTGCAGTTTGGGTACAAAAGACCAGTTCACATACAGGCCAATAAAAGTCGGCTTCCTGTAAATGGTAGTGAGAAAGCCACCTCTTGAACGTTCAACAAAAACATCCAAGAAGGAATAAACTCACATTCCATAGTGAACTGAAGGAAATTCAACTTATTAAAAAATGACGCTTCATTTTGCGATGAAAAAATCGCAAAAGTATCGTCAACATATCTAACATATGTAGAAAAGAACAGATTTATAATAATCAACAAAAATATCAGCTAGAGTTGGGGCCAATGGGCTCCCCATTGAGACCCCATCGACCTAACTGTACATAATATCAGCGAAGCTAAACTCCACTGATTTAATACACATTAATACAAGTTCTGTGAATATTTCCTTAGAAAACTGGGGACTTGTCAGGCGACCACCATAGAGTGTATCGATACAAATATGTTGGTTGGTTGGTTGTTTTGTTTTACAGCATATCAACCCTTTTCAGGTTATTTAATGCCGAATCTGATGATTTTGAAGAACAATTTTTTAATATAGTATATTTGTTTTTTAGGTCGTATTCTATTTAACCCATAGTTGGGACCCTAACAGGTACTACCACTCCAGGTCAGAGTGGACCTGGGAGCAATGGCAATTAAAGGGTGGCTCCACACTCCCTAAGGCCTTTTTTGTTCTCCCTGGATCGCCACCTTGTCGTGGTGGAGAACCTTGTGTGTTCCGATGAACCTGAGAGCGATGCCGTCCGGAGCCTAGGCTCCTGGTAGGGCCACCCATGGCGGTAAGGTTGAAGGGGAGGTTCCAGACAAAGAGTGATCCAAAAGACCTCAACGGCTGATGCGGCGGATGATGACAATAATGACACAACGGCACTGAAGGCGGATGAAGGCTGCAACAGAAGAGAGTCTCCAGTCGTCGTGGTTCTCCATGCCATTGGTATCAGGCCCTCCTCTGCCAAGGGGCCGTGTGGTGGCTGCAGGCGCATCAGTCTCCCCACGTTAAAAGACATCACGCGCAGGCGTTCTCCCGAAAGGGAACACATCCTACTCTACATCATGGATGGAAAAGTCTTGTGACAGTCTTAGTCATTAAGCTCCCGGACTGAGGCAGAGAGAGCTCTCCCTTAATTCCCGGATAGAAAAAGTCCTGTGGCGACCAGGAAGTGGTGACGGGAGCAGGACAGTGTAGTCTGGCAGCTCCTAGCTGCAACCTGGCACATAGGCGGTGGGTGCCAGATTCAGTCGCTAACCTCACGGACCGAGGCAGAAAGAGTTTTTCGGCAGCTGCATCCATGACTGAGCAGCCCTGTTTAGGATCCACTCTGCTCACCCCAGTAGGGGAGGGGGGTTAGAAAAGGTACCCCTAAAAATAGCCTGCCTCAAAAAAACCCGTCTGGACTACCGCATCCAGAGGGATCACCACCACGCGGTCGGAAAAAGAAAGAAAATTTATGCCTATATTTTGGAACCTGGAATGTGAGGACCCTCATGGACAACAAAACAAGTGATCGACCCGAAAGAAGAACTGCCATTATCTCAAGAGAGCTAAGGAGGTTCCAGATTGACATAGCTGCGCTCTCTGAAACCCGACTGGCTGACGACGGGCAGCTGAGGGAGGAGAAAGGCGGGTACACCTTCTTTTGGAAAGGAAGGCCTGCAGAAGAGCCGCGTATCCATGGCGTGGGCTTTGCTATAAAGAACAGCCTCATCCGCCACCTCAATGAGCCCCCTGTTGGCATCAACGAACGGCTAATGACCATGCGCCTGATGCTTGCGGGCAACCAAATGGCCACTGTGATTAGTGCGTATGCTCCAACACTTGATGCACATGATGAAATAAAGGAGACCTTTTATGCTGACCTTGACACCATTTTATCCGGGGCCCCCAAGGGGGACAAGATTATCCTACTTGGGGATTTCAATGCTAGAGTGGGACGAGACCATCAGCACTGGAGAGGAACGCTTGGAAGAGAAGGAGTTGGGAACATTAACTCAAATGGTACACTCCTACTGACAAAGTGCTCAGAACATAACCTGATCATCACGAACACACTTTTCCGACAAAAAAACGCATTCAAAACATCATGGATGCACCCTCGAAGTAAAATCAGGCACCTCATTGACTATGTCATTGTCCGTGCCAAAGACCGCTGTGATGTGCTGAACACCAGGGCAATGACCAGTACAGACAATTGTTGGACCGACCACCGTCTTATTCGCTCCATCATGTCTATCCATTTAATGCGGAAGCAAAGGATGCAAAAAAGACAGAGCCGACCAAAGCTCAACATCGAGCAGCTGGGCGATATCACCTACCAACAACACCTCCAGGCGGCTCTTAGTGCGGACCTGCCCAAGCAGTATCCGCATGACGCTGAAGAGCACTGGGACAAGCTGTCTTCTGCCATCATGGACTCCAGTATAAGCATCCTAGGGCAGAAAAAGCGGAAACATCAGGATTGGTACGATGAAAACGATACCGAAATCCAACAGCTTATAGACACCAAGAGGCAAACTTTTATCACCTGGCAGAATAACATCAATTGCAAGGTTAAAAGAGCTGCCCATGCCAAGGCTAAAGCGGCTGTCCAATCGACAGTCAGGAAGCTGAAGAACATCTGGTGGATGAAGAAGGCTCAGGAGATCCAGCAGTTTGCTGACTCTGGGGACACCAGAAGATTCTTTGAAGCCACAAAAGTGGTATACGGCCCCAGCTACCGTTCTCTGACCCCCCTTCGGTCTAAGGATGGGCTCACGCTGCTGAAAGGAAAGGGAGAAATAACAAATAGATGGAAAGAGCATTACAAGGATCTTCTGAACAGGGACACCACTCCAGAGATGGAGGCCCTTGAAAAACTCCCCCAACAGCCCATAATTGAGAGCATGGGAGAACCACCCAGTCTGGAAGAGGTGCGGGATGCAATTAAGAAGATGAAAAACAATAAGGCGGCTGGTTCTGACGGCATCCCAGCAGAAATCCTGAAGAAAGGCGGGCCTGATCTTCTCAGACACATCCATGCCCTGCTGCTCAAAATATGGGAACAAGAGAAAATCCCTGCACAACTTAGAGATGCCCTAGTTGTCTCCATCTTTAAGAAGGGAGACAAGGCAAACTGTGGGAACTACCGGGGCATTTCTCTCCTCTCTACCACAGGGAAAGCCCTAGCTCGGGTTTTGGCCAACAGGCTTACACCCCTTGCAGAAACCATCCTTCCCGAGTCCCAAAGTGGCTTTCGACCAAATAGAGGCACGATGGACATGATCTTCACTGCTCGTCAACTCCAAGAAAAGTGCAGAGAGCAAAATTTACCATTATACATGGCTTTTATAGACCTTACTAAAGCCTTTGACTCTGTGAACCGTCAAGCCCTTTGGCTGGTTCTTGCAAGGTTTGGATGCCCAGAGAGGTACATTCGGGTACTGAGACTGCTGCATGACAATATGTCAGCTACAGTCCTCAGTAGTAGTGGAGATGAAACAGAGCCCTTCAGGGTTGACACGGGAGTGAAACAGGGATGTGTCATTGCCCCAACCCTGTTCTCCATCTTCATTACTGCTATCCTCCATCTTACGGACAAACATCTTCCCCATGGAGTTCGGATTATGTACAGAACCGACGGCCGACTTTTTAACATCAACAGATTTAGGGCCAAAGGTCGAACGAACACCATATCCATTATGGAGCTACAGTATGCAGACGATAACGCCCTTGTAGCCCTCTCAGAAGAGGACCTACAGTGTACACTGGTTGCCTTCACGAGGGCGTACAAACAGCTAGGACTAACAATTAATATAAAAAAAACCCAAATCCTCCATCAATCACCACCAAACAGTACTCCAGTCTCACCCCCAAACATCTCCATTGACAACGCAAGACTGGAAAATGTGGACCACTTCCCATACCTAGGCAGCATCCTATCATCAAAAGCCAACATAGATGATGAAATACAACACCGTCTCAGCTGTGCCAGTGGGGCTTTCTCAAGGCTAAGGAAGAGAGTATTTGAGAACCGTGACCTTCTGGCAAAGACCAAAATCATGGTATATAAAGCTGTCTTGCTGCCCACTCTTCTCTATGGATCGGAGACCTGGACCACATACAGGAGGCACGTAAAAACCCTGGAGACGTACCACCAAAGATGCCTCCGAAAAATCCTCAGAATTAGTTGGAAGGACCGACGCACCAACACCAGCGTCCTGAGTGAGGCTGACATTCCCACTATCACCGCTACTGTTGCTCAACGCCAGCTCAGATGGACTGGTCATGTTGTCCGAATGCCGGATCTCCGCCTCCCAAAACAGATTTTCTACTCTCAGCTTGTTGAGGGAAAGCGTGCCCAGGGTGGCCAAAAGATGAGGTATAAGGACAACATCAAAGCAAATCTAAAGCGGTTTCACATGGACCTTAAGACATGGGAGGACGTGGCTGGGAGCAGGTTGGCATGGAGGAGCGCTGTCCACAAAGGTGCTGCGCTTTATAGTAGTGACCTAAATAAAGCTGCTGAGGATAGGCGCAAGCACAGAAAGGACAGATTATTAACCAGACACACCCAACCCTACCCCACCACCACTACCTTTATCTGCCCAAATTGCACAAGACAAATTGGGTCTAGGATTGGGCTCTATGCTCACCTGAGGACCCACAGAAGCCACAACGGAGGACAGTCTTACTCGGACACGAGTGACCGCCGATGATGATGATGAAGGCCTGCAAGCTGGGGCCTCACTATCTGATATAGTTTAAGGTCATATGTATAGTCTCATCCAATGCTACATTGGCAAAAAGACTTGAGACATCAAAAGAACATAAAAAAGGTCTCAGAACCCAAATCTAACCCATGCAAACACTCAACAAACCGGAAAGAATCAGGTATACAGTGCCTAGTATATAACTCACGCACAGGTTGCAAAATTTCTAAAAACCACCGAGCCAAAGAATGTTGGGTGGAGCCTATCATGGATAATATAGGTCTCAGTGAGATACCTTTCTTATGTATTTTAGGTAGACCGCAAAGATTCGGACGTAATGACCTAGAAGGTCTAACCGTGTCATAAACGTCCTTGGAAAAAATATTATTTTTATATAATGCACGAAGATGTTGCATTTTGATTTCATTTTTGCAAATATTATCCGCCAACCCGATAGGACCAACTTTACAGAATATAGATGCATTGTTCAAAATTATTAACATTTTCTCGACGTAGTCTGAACGATCCATGATCACGATTCCTGCACCTTTGTCTGGATTACACATATAAATATCAGAATTTGATTTTAATTCTTTAATAGTTTTAAAATGTGTTTTGTTCCAGACAAAGTCTCAGTGGTCAATAGGAGCGTTGCTATATCGGTGTGCCAAATCAACTAAACTGGATTTCATTGTAGGAATATTATCCAGTGAAGTGGGGATTTTGTTGGAGCAGAGATATGTTCATCTGAATTTAAAAGTTAAAAAACGCAATAACTTTCTAGCCAACTGGATATATATATATATATATATATATATATATATATATATATATATATATATAAAGCTGAATGCGTGTGTGTGTGTGTGTGTGTGTGTGTGTGTGTGTGTGTGTGTGTGGTCACGAATAGGCTCCTATATGGTTGACTATTTTAAAAAAACTGATTATATATAATGATAGAAGATGTATCGAGACAGAGGAATGGGTATGTTTGATATGGCAGAACAGTGGTTCATTAAAATTGTGGGGTCTGCATTCACGCCTGGTCCACAAAGTATGGAAATAAAAAATTAAAAAATGAAAAAAAAATGTTTACAAGTGTTTTTGATATAGATGTACATAAGAATACTTTGATAAGTATGTTTTAACTTAAATAGGGATGGTATAATAAAATTGTGGGGTCTGCGTTCGCGTCTGGCCTCCATAGAATGGAAATAGCCACAAGCTTTATTAAAGACTTTTCATATCTATCTGCGTAAGTATACTTTGATAATTATGTTTCAGTTTGAAGAAATGTGGTATAATAAAATTATGGGGTGTTTGTTCGCGCCTGACCTCCATAGAATGGAAATATATCACAAAGTTTAACAAGATTTTTTAATATAGATCCACAGAATATTGTGATAAGTGTTTCAGTGTGAACAGGTATGGTATTATAAATTATGGGGTTTAGCTATTTTATTTTTACTTTCATCATATTTTGCTTTGGTTTTGATACCCCCAAATTCGAAGCTATCTCTTTACAACCCTTCCTTTTCATAACCTATCATA
>NC_136492.1:106852508-106870008 GCF_053919585.1 Euprymna scolopes
TTCACTCTATGTTCATGAATAAAAGTTTTATCTTCATTTACTGTGTGAATAAATTTGTACATTTTTTGGAACACCTTGTACATTTCTCTTTATATATATATATATATATATATATACATATATATATATATATATATATATATATATATATATATATATATGGGGGGAGAGAAAGAGAGAGAGAGAGAGAGAGAGAGAGAGAGAGAGAGAGAGATGTATACATGCTCACATATTGTATGCAGATGGAACCGCTTAATTTTTTTTTAAATCATTAGGTAATGCTTAGAACAAAATATTATTTCAAGCTAATCAAATGTCGTGTCCTTAACCTTGGGAGAAAATTATCTAAACTAAGAAGAGACTCAAACGTTGAAGTCGAGAAAACTAATTAATTAACAGTTCCAATGCAGAGTTTCGATAGGACTAGACATGTCGGAAAGAAAAAAAGGAAATGGAGAAAGGAAAGAGAGAAAGAAGGTGAAAGAGAAGGCAAAAATAATGGATTGGGGATGGAAAAAGAGTGAAAGGAAAGAGAAAAGAAAAAGAGGGGAATGAAAAGAGAAAGGAAATAAAAGAAAAGAAGAAGAAAAGAAAAAGGAAAACGAATAGAAAGTAAAGAGGGTGGAAGGAAATTGGAAATAAAGAGAAGAAAAGGGAAGAGAAAGTAAAAGATAGCGGTGAGGAGGGGGGGGGGCAAAAAAAGAAAATAGAAGGAACAAACAAAGAGGAAAGAGATATAAAAGTAATAAATAATTACAGAAGGATTTATCTGAACGTTTTAATCCAATGTTTTGGTAAATCTGATCCTCATGAGTATATTCCTGTCTCACGCATCAGTACATATTAGAATGCAAGCTCAAAACAAGCCAGAATCGAAATGTAATTGTTAAATTTCCAACAACTATTTTTTTCCAATTCATTTGGCACGACACTAATATAACAAAGCGCGGATACGTGTATACAAATGCCAAGCCATGTGCGAAGAAAAAGACTATTTAAAGAGTGTGTGCACAGACCGACGACTGTGTTCAGAACGTTTTCGAACACGTTCAGCATGTTCGAGATCACAATAGAGACATGGAGGACGTTCGAAAGGACAGAGGTCAGAGAGAAGGAGCACGATCACGGTTTATGCGGAAAAGTACTCAGAAATAAACGTTGTTGTTAATTAATCGATGAAATTGCCAAGTCTGCTGCAAAGAAGGTGATTTCCCTCAACCATGTTAGAAACTACATACACCAGACAGAGCTATCATTCACCACATCTCTTGGACACGGTCCAAAAAGAAAGTCTCCAATCTAATAGATCTCTCACTCCAAACCCAACTCTAACTTTTGTTCCATCGTTCAAATATTGCGGCCTGGTACCTATTTTTACAAGTACTTTAATAGAATGTGCTCTGACGAAATTTTAGCACTTGTACCCCCATCAATGTAAATACCTCTGAAAAACCTGAGAAACAGCACAATCCCACCACTTCAATGTAAAGATCCCAAGATGCCTGAAAAACTTCTAATAGTTTCTTCTCTCGAACTGTTAGACTGTTTCTGCTTCCCTGACTGTATTACATAGCACACAGAAATTTAAATGTAATGTAAATAGACACTTTGCTGCTCAACTCCCTACATAGTTCCTCTTTGAATGTGGTCCCAAATAGTAGTCTCTTACATCTAGATAGCAATATGCTTTGTTTGGGGTGAATAAGAGTAAAAAAAAAATCTAGATTATTAAAACTACTTATTCTTTCTTGAAACATGAAACGTTACAAAAAAAGAAGTATACTCATTTGTGCATACAATTACGTTATTGTTTTTTCTATCTAAATTATTATTAACTAGCGGGACCTGTGAAAATTCCACAGGGGACTCATTCATATGTAATATATTGATGTTGCCATTTTGTAGATGTTCAGTGTAAATGGAAACGCTTTTATATTATTGTAGCTTTTTTATTAAAACTGCAATGAACGCCCGGTAGAGCTCGATTGTAAAGTACGCTTAAATATGATATTTTAATTCTTGCAGATTTCGTCTGTATTATTATAGAGTTAATGTTCTATCGATTTTTATATATTATAAAGTTGCGATTACAAAAATTAAAAAATATATCCATATGACTTGGGTGCATTAGCTTGAATCGAAACCGAAATTAAAACTTATGAATATATATTTTTTTTTTTTTTTACATAGGCGTCACCACTTATCAAGGCCGATAGGCCACTCAAGGATAAGGGTTAAAGAGTGTAGAGTAGTCAAAAGGACAATATAGTAATCGATAGTAATGGAAGTTCGGTAAATTTGTTAACTTAAGTGGAACGGCTCATCAGAAACTTGTTCACGTTGGACTTGAAGACAACCATATTATAGACAGCTGGAAAGCAGGAAAATGGAAGACAATTCCACAGGCGTGCAGTTCTAAGAAAGAAGCTTTGATCATGGAATCTATGTTTAGGTTTAGGCACAGATAAAGAGTGTGGAAAATTATTGATAATGTTTTCAGCTAGTCTAGTGTTTCTTGTGAAAGTTTGGCGAGGAGGGACCATAGATTGAAGCTCAGTCGAACACTTTCCATGAAAATAACGATAAAGCAGAGACAAACTCGCAACATCTCTTCTGTGAGATAAAGGTTGCAGTGAAGAGAAAAGGACATCTCCCACCAGGCCACGAAGTCTATTTTGAACCCTATCAAGGCAGGACAAGTCTTTTCTAGCAGCTCCTGCCCAGATGTGGCAACAGTATTCCATCCTTGGACGTATCTGGCTCTTATATAGATAGAGAATTGCATCAGCAGTGAGATATCTACTGGATCGATAGAAGGATCCGACCATTTTTTCAGCGGCCTTGGCAACAGATTTGATGTACATATTCCATTTAAGATCAGGAGTAAAGGTCAAGCCCAGAAGCCTGTCAAAACTTGACGCCTCCCCAAGACGAGAGCCATTCATTTTAATTGATGCCAGATGGGGATCAGAACGTTGATGATGTAAAGATAGAAGCTTGGTTTTAGATGCATTAAAAGTAACCAGCCACTCCTTTCCCCATTGTACAACATGATCAAGATCAGAAGAGAGAGAATCGGAGAGAACTTGGTCATTTACTGTCTTAGATGTGCTACCATAGATGGTAGTGTCGTCAGCAAAAATGTCTATGAATGATGTAAGGATGTGATTTGGAAGATCACTAATGTAGATCAGGAAAAGAGTTGGGCCCAGGATTGACCCCTGAGGGACACCGGCATTAATACTGTGAGCTTTTGATTTTTGCCCACCAACTACTACTCTTATGAACCTATCAGAGAGAAATGATTTAATAATTGAGAAGACATTTCCAGCTATACCATAGCTGGAGATCTTGTGAAGTAAACCTTTATGCCATACCCTATCAAAGGCCTTTGATATGTCAAGAGCAATTGCCCTAGAAAGGTTGCCTCTGTCGAGAGATTCTCTAATCCTATGGGATATAACTGTAAGCACATCTGCTGTAGATCTAGCAAAATGGAAACCAAATTGTGTGTCACTAAGAAGGTTATTTTTGCTGAGATGGTTGATTACTTCTGTATTTAACACAGATTCCAGCAACTTACTCATGACGCACAGGAGACTTATTGGCCTGTACCAAGAGGGGGATGAACGATCACCTGAATTTTTTAATACAGGACATACTGATGAGATTTTCCAGGGTGATGGGAAGCAATTCTCCTTAAGAAAACGTTTAAACAGTTTTGTAAGTATGGGTGCTAGTTCTGGTTGAAGTTTTTGGAGTACTATAATTGGAATACCATCAGGGCCAGTTGCTTTACTGGAATCAAGGTTTTGATTAGCTTGGCAACATCACATACAGATATTTGTATATCACATAGTGTGTTTT
Organism: Euprymna scolopes; assembly: GCF_053919585.1. Lineage (NCBI taxonomy): Eukaryota > Metazoa > Mollusca > Cephalopoda > Sepiida > Sepiolidae > Euprymna > Euprymna scolopes. Next base: position 106,856,376 of record NC_136492.1, read on the forward strand.
CTGATACAGGAAGAAATATTGGGGGTTGGCGGCCTTGGTTGCAAAGGGTAGAATTGGCTGCAAAGTTCTTGGCAAAGAGTTTGGCTTTGTCTGATGCTGACGAGATTACCTCAGGTCCATTGATGATAGTTGGGATAGAGCACACGCTTCTGTTCAGGATTCTGTTTGCTATTTGCCAAAACTGGTGGGAACCAAGCCGCTGCTCAGCTACTTTGGACTTGACGGACTGAGCATACAACTCTCTTGCGTTCTTTATTACTTTCTTACAATGGTTGCTGGCAGTCCTGAAAGCGGCTTTAGTTTCCATACATCTGTTACGTTGGAAGCAGTGGAAAAAGTGATTTCTGTGCGCAATAGCAGCAGCACATTCTGGAGAAAACCATGGCTGGCTCTTAGGTTTTTGCTGGAACTTTTTCGTGGGTATGAAATTGTCTATACCTACAATTAACCATTCTGTCAGGTCTGCTACTATAGACGACACATCCTTTTTAAACATGGAACACAGAGGAAGATCAGATATAAATGTACGGAAACTATCCTAGTCAGCCATAGTGTATCGATATACTATACGATGGAGAGGTACGTCTGAGGACTTATTACATTTCATTTGTATCTTAATTGATACAACTGAGTGGTCGGAAGATCCAAGAGGAGACAGAACGGAAACTGAACATAGTTCAGGGCAAGTTGTGAGAAAAAGGTCTAGGAGACTTGCATACTGGCCGTCATTGTCGGGCACACAGGTGGGTTCATGAACAATCTGAGTGAGGTCATAAGCAATGGAGAAATCATGACAGAATCTTCCCTCATCATCGGTCTTGTTTGAGTGGGTCAACCATTCCACATTGTGAACATTGAAGTCTCCACATACGTGAATGTTAGCTGAAGGATATGCTGATAGAACTTGGTCAATTTTCTCAGATATGCTTTTAAAGATAGTAACTCCGCTGTTATGGGGGGTGATAGAGAGTAAATATAAATGCCATAGTGTGAGCTAGTGCTACTCAGAAGCACATATAGGGTAAGTTAGGATCTTCTCTGGAGATGTCCCTACCACATGGAAAGCTATCTTTTATATAGGCACATATTCCATGCCCATGGCGATCTTGGGGGTCATATTTGGAAGTTAGGTTAGAGTATCCTTTAATTACGAACTCATTTAGGGAAATAGTCTGTCCAATTCCAGTTTCGCTTAAAAATAAAAGGTCTGGTTTAGTCTGCTGTAATTGGGCTTCAACCGCTGGAAGGTTAGAACGTAGACCCCTGATGTTGGAGAAGGAGACATGGTAGTGGGGGTCTACGTTGGAAGTTTCAGATCCGGGTTTAATCGTGTATTTTTTATTGAAACTTGTCATGATGGAGTTTTGGAGTTTGTGGACTAGGTCGTCAGACTTGCTTAGAGCAGGACAGAGAGGGGAAACAAAGAGAGAAAAGTAACAAAGAGTTTTTTTTTTTTTTTTTTGTAGCACATGATAAGGTAAAGCCGTAACAATTACCCACTAGTATGGCATCGAGAGGCCCCACCAGAGACTAATATATATATATATATATATATATATATATATATATATATATATATATATAATCTGAGTTCCTTCAGCCATAATTGAAATCGAAACAAAAACTTATGAAGAATTCTTGATAAAATTATTTATTAAAAAAATAGATGATTTACGTGCCATCAGCTATAGTCGAAACCAAAATTTATAAAGAATTCTTGATAAAAATATTTATGGCAAGAAATGGAAGTACATAACAATTAAACGACCCGAATGTAAGCGTGACATACAAAAGAACACACACGCTATCATATTAATATATGGGTAATATTTGATTTAGTGTTATATTTGAAACGTTATGGACAAAGAGTTTTATATTCACTTATATTTAAAATAATGCAGAAATTTAGAGTTATTTACGTTTTATAAACACAACAAATATATTTATATTATTTGTAATATGTTTTATTATTTATTTGTTTTGTTAAATAAAAACTTAGATAACAAAAATATTTATTTACATGTTGCTCGGGTGTTTAGAGGTGTGTGGTGAGCAAAAAAACAAAACAAAAAAAGCAAAAAAGTGTTAGTAGGCAGAAAGGCTCGAACCCGTACCGCAAAGGAGGAAAAGAACGTGAAAAAAATGTGATGTCTTTGCCATTGCGTCCATCACCAAATCAGAAGTGGCGAAGGTTTAAATTAAGGCTCATCAATCGAAAAGAGGGGATAACTTTGGAAAATATTGGCAAAAAAGCGACCCCTCCTTGTAGAAAAGTGCCCAGTTGAGGGCGAATAAATTAATGTTTTTGGCCAATTGTTCGATATTTGTCGTCTGAAGGGTCAAGCTTCAAAATGATACCAATCTTGTGAAAATCCGTCACCTCTATCGAAAATTTTAGACATACATACATACATACATACATTTAAACAGATAGGTGAGATTTATATTATAGACTAGACTGGGTGCCCAGCATTGCCCGGATGTTTGGAAGTGTGTGTTAAGCCCCCCCCTCCAAAAAAAAAAAGTTGTAGTAGGCAAGCAAGCTCGAACCCATACCGTGAAGGAGGAAAAAAATGTGAAAAAAAACAAAAAACGTGACGTCTTTGCTGTTGCATCCATCGCTAAACCGGAAATGGTGAAGGTTTAAATTAAGGCTAGTCAATCGAAAAGAGGAGATGACTTTCGAAAATGTCGGCGAAAAAGGCGACTCCTCCTTGTAGAAAAGTGTCCAGTTGAGGGTGAAGAAATTAATGTTTTTAGCCAAATTTTCGATATTTGTCGTCCGAAGGGTCGAGCTTCAAAACGATACTGATCTCGTGAAAATCTGTCGAGAGTTTTAGGCATACATACATACATACATACATACATACATACATTTAAACAGACAGGTAAGATTTATATTATAAATGAGTAATATACCACTCGCTGAAGTTTCATGTTTCTATCTGATCATCAGAAGTGTAGTGTCATGTGTGTTTTGATATAAAACAAGATGGATGAAATTGGAGCAGATTAAGATTAATGTTTGTTTATTTTTTATTTTCATATTGACTTATTAACAGTTTTTAATCTTATTTACAGGGTTTTTTTTGTTTGTTTTTTTACGTAATTTGGACTTACGATAGAAGCATTTGTTTATATGTTTGCATTTAGCTATAAATTCTTGCTTTCCTTGTAATAATTTTTTTTTTCAAGTTTAAATTTAAGTTTTTTAGATCAGTATTAATAATTTTTATTATTTGAACAACTGTTCTCATCTTGAGTGTGATTCTCATAATGTTTTGTTACTTTTATAGCGACTAATAAATAATAATTATTTTATATTTACAGACACATGTTTTATCCTTTCGCAATCATCAGTGCAGGAAGTGACAATTCATATATATATAAATTATATATATATGACTTTGGTTGTCTGTGTGTGAAGAGTAGTTTCTACTAAACTACTTTGTCAATTTTTGAACTACAGATTTGACTTATAGGGGATTTGGACCTGTGGAACAAATTTGATTTTGCTTTTAGCCGGTAAAAATAACTGTTAAAAGGTCAAAAAGAATTTTTTTTTTTTTAATTAAGAATCGAAACGTAGCAGGTATGAGTCGACTGTGTTACTTAAAACGCAAATATACATTCATATCTTTAATGTTATTTTGAAGTTATTATATGCATATGAACTTAGCTCAGATGATAACGAATAATGCTGGAGAGCTATAGGTTTTGGTCTCAAGTGTAGCTGACGGTATTTATATATGTATATATACATATTCAAATTTTTAAAATTCTAAAAAAATTTCTTTAAGTTTACAAATTGAATAATAATTATAATTTTTTTAAGTTTACAAATTGAATAATTCTGTAAACTTAATACTAATATTTATACGACAATCCTAACCAGATGAAAAAGCTCAATATCCGAGATAGAGCATTGATATAAGGAATTCAATTTAAAATCTGTAACATAAAATATGTGCTAACCAGCAAATTTATATCTTGCTTATGAATATTATTTTGCTAACTACTTTCTTTTTTGAAACTCCATGGAATAATTTTTTTAATTTTTCAACTTACATTCTTAGTCAAATTATAAATTGTTGTTGATTCTAATTACAAAGTTTAAATCGAATTTCTTACACATATGTGTGTGTGTGCACGTGTGTGTGTGCACGTGTGTGTGTGTGTGTGTGTGCGCGCACACACGCGCGCGCACATACAATACAATTCTAAAGAAAACCTGGGAAAGTTCTTGTTATTTCCAAATGAAAGGGTTCGGCTTTTATAACAGGATATGAGTTAATGGTCCTTAACCCCCATCCTGTTTTTCTTCAACGGTCATAGGAATTTTCATACATGTGGGCTCATGTAAATCTGTGATATGAATAATAATAAAGTCTATTTGAATTGATCCTTCACTTTGTAAAAAGAAAAACTCCACCAGAATCTAGCTACTAATTGTATCTTACTCGAATCGTATTCTACTCTCCTATAATATAACTCTTAACAAATTACGCCAAGAACCCGTATTCAATGCAATTTTTCTTTCTTTTTTATATTCCTGTAGTAAAATAAATTATATAGTTTAATTATTTTCATATTATATTTAATACTTTTCTTTAAACGCACATAAAATTTATTTCCATATTTAATAACATTGTTGTCTGCCATAATAATGTTAGCCAAAGCTATTTGTCCCTCCTCCTATAATTAGCATAGCTTTTTAACCTTCATGCTCCAAAAAGTTTCCGACTCTTGCTCTAGATTGACTTTGTGTCATTATCTTTCATAAAATCTTAACCGATGAACACAACCACAGATTATCATAAAAACCATTCAAAAATCTTTTTTTTAAGTAGATGTTTCTTATTGAGTCAACAGTTCCTATAATTTTTGACAAACAGGATAAAATATAGATTTAAATACATACAACACTATTATTCTCAGATCGTTAAAAGCAGATTTTTTTTTTTAATATAAAGGGAAAGAAGAAAGAGGCCCTGGTCTTATCTATTCAATTTAACATTCGATTCAACAGAGGATGAAAAATAATAAAGGTTGGTGACAGGTGGGAATGTATGGAGATTGGCCCCAGTTACCCATAAAAAAAATCTAACAATGAAATTGCCATTAAGCATTATGTGGCCTTTACTTTTTTAGAAAACACAAAGAGTTGATTGTTGTGTTTATCTTCATCTCACAAAGGCACAGCCACAGGGTCAGTTTATAAGGGGTCAGGGCAAGAGGAGGGGGGGTCTGGATTTCCCTAAAAAGGATTACTCTATATACTTACTGCAAATATAACCTTATTATTATTATTATTATTATTATTATTATTATTATTATTATTATTATTATTATTAATTAAATGATCTCAATCACACTTCTACATTAATAAGCTTCACAAAAATGTAACAGTATGCATTCCATAGGAGGAATGGGTTTATTTTCATGAGGTGTGAGGGAATGAATATAGTAGTGGTTCTCAACCCTTGTTAGCCTGTGAATTCTTTCATCCTGTATTAGAAATATATCCCCTCTCCCAGCCCATCCTTAAAAAAAAAAAAATGTCTGAATCGAAATGTATATTCATACTCATAATACTGGGTGGAACGATAAAGTTGTCGCTCTAAAGAAAACAATACGACAGCTTTATTTTAAAACTTTTATTGAAAAAATCAATTCAGGTAACTTGATTATGTAGTAGAGCTTACACGTAATTCAATGTAGCCGCTTTCAGCCTCAATCACTGCCTTGATACGGGTTCGAAATTGGAAGCATGCCTTTTTCTTAAGCGCTGGCATGAGCTCGGTGGATGGCAGCAATCAAACTGGCTTTGATGTTGTGGGAGGTCATGTTGGTGATGTACTTGACATATGACTCAACAAAGTAGTCCAGCAGGTTCAAGTCGGGGGAGGAGGGGAGCATTGAAAGAAGGGTACAAAGTTATAGCACTCCTTCTGAATTCAAGAGAGAGTGTTGGCCTCAGCAAAGCCGCGCGTGCATGATAGCAGTCGTCCACGTGGAAAAGTCTTCAAGCCAAGAGCTGTGGATGCGAACTTGTCTGGTTGACGAACCAAGGCAAAAGGGAAGAAAGAGGAAGTTGAATGTTTGTTGTTGACTTTTATACCAGGGTCAGCGTTCTGACTGCGCATGTCTGGAATTCATTTCAGGGGAAGTGACGTTTCCCATGTGTGCGTACATGTACGCGTATGTGTGCGTACATGTGTGTACGTTAGCGTGTGTGTGTATGCACATGAATGGGAGTGTATATACGTGAACGTGAATATATGTACGTGTCTGTGCATATGTGCGTGCATACATGTGGGTGTGTGTATGTGAGGAAAAACATGTTCGAACAATCTATACAAGATAATAATTTTTTTATAGTTTAATGTCATTTGCTTCAACCATTGGCTGCTTCTTCATTATTAGAGCAAAATTTTGAAGTTGAAAAATATCAATTTTTATTAAAAAACAATATTATCTACTTAATTCTTATGTCGCAATCAGTTCAATATTACTACATTATTAAATAAAATAAAAAAATTTAATTATTGGAATCTTTTGAGGTGAGTAATTTTATATATTTATTTACCTATTTGTGAACTGTTATCTTCATCTTCAAAGTTGCTGTTTCAATTGTACAACCACTTGAGTCAAGTGGCACTTGACGAAGGCCAGAGAAATAGTTGACCGAAACGTTGTGAAACAGAAACTATGAAGTTGAAGATAAAAATCCGTAAATAAATAAAGAATTTTCAACTTTTATCAAAAAAAAAACAACAAAAAAAAACGCTTCACCATATTTATTTGAAACACATGACGTAAAGAATAAAAACAGGGGAAGTAACTCAGTTTGGAATTGGCCTAAGATTTTCAAAGTTTTCAGAAAATAATTATCCCTCTTGTTGCGATTCAAACTCTCTGGTTAATGTTTTTAACAATACTTCACATTTTGGTGAATTTTATTAAAAAATCATTTTTATTAAGAATTAATTTTCTACTTTATCGTTATAAGTAATGTTTGTATAATGTTTATTACAACATGTTATTTTGAAATTCAGTATTTCGATTTTCAAATTATACTTTAATAACGAAGATACACGAAACATTGTTTATAGTGTATATAAAAGTAATTTGCAGAAAGTAATACAGAATAAATACGAACAGAAGCAACTTAAGATATATAACGGTTGAATCAATTTCCTAGTTTCCAACCTTTTTCATTAATACAATATATATATATATATATATATATATATATATATATGTATGTATATATATGTATATATATACATATATATATACATACATATACATACATATATATACATATATATGTATACATATACATACATATATACATATATATATACATATATATGTATACATATACATACATATATATACATATATATATATACATATATATATATATACATATATATACATATATACATACATATACATATATATACATATGCATATATACATATATATATATGTATATATATATATATATATATATATATATATATATATACATATACCAAGTTAAAGGTATTCAAGAGATAAAACACATGAATTAAAGGTATTCATTCAGCACTATATATATATATATATTAATACAATATATATTAATATATATAAAATAATACATATATAAATACAATATATATTAATACAATATATATATATGTTATATATATATATATATATATATATATATATTATACATATATATATTATATAATATATATAATATATATATATATATATATATATATATATATATATATATATATATAGTCTCAACGTGATTGTGCTGTATTAAAAATATTGCACAATTACGCCATACCGCTGAAGCTAACCAACATTGAGCCTGGCCAGTACCAGATGGGTGACCATTTGGGAATGCAAGGCGCTGTATGTACTGTGAGGTAAAATACCAGGTTGAGAAACTGGCACGGCCTATACTTCTCTGGGGGTAGGTGGAACTCTCTTAAGCCATGGTAGGCACCTCATCTAGTGATGGCGTCACAATAAAGAATACCCTTGATAGCCCTGGCGAAGCATCAAGTATTCAGCTACTGACAAGATTTTAATTACACTGAAAACTCATGTAGTGAGTTCAATCTCGGCTACGTATATATATACAACGGGAAAATAATGTAAAAAAATTAAAGATTCTTGAAGCGTCGTACATTAGAACTCTTCAACCTAATATAAATGACATTGCATTTCAAAAAAGCAGTAACGTTCTGAAATGTCTTGCGTAGTCCGTGTTGGATGGACTTCGTACATGGTGTCTACGAACTTGCTGGTTTTAACACTCGAATTTTTAATCGACTTTTATTCTTAATCGACTTTTATTTTAACTCATCACTGACTATATATATTTTAGTTTTCATTTTTAATCCTCATTTTCGCAATCCTGTATTTTTAACACCTGATGATGATTCATGGACGAATCGAAAGCGCTCGTAACAGCAACATGTATGGATCCTTTATTAATATTTTTGATTTTGAAACAAAAAAGACAATACGAAAAATTGAAAAATTAAAAAAAAGAATTATAAGACAAAATGTCTCCGTTGTATTTAATAATATTTGCTTGAATATATATATATATATATATATATATATATATATATATATATATATATATATATATATATAGTAATAATTAAAATTGATAAAAATACAATACAAATAATCTTTAAGAAAACAAACTCATAAAGATAGGAAACGCTCTATACAGTTAAGTGGGGCAATTAATTCCAGACACCGGTCACCTGCTTCTCAGTGCAGACCAATCAGTCTCCTGTGTGTTATGAGTAAGTTTCTGGAATCTGTAATAAATAGAGAAGTGGTCAACCACCTCAGACAAATTAGCCTTCTCGCATGCAATATGGTTTTCATTCTGCTAGATCTACAGCTGATTTGCTGACTGTAATATCACACAGGTCTACTTCATTAAATTGCCAGCTACGGAATAGCTGGAAATGATTTTTTTTTTTTTTTTTTTTTACACAGTGATCACCACTTATCAAGGCCCGGAAGCCACTCAGGGATAAGGGTTATTGCAAGTACATTACGTTAGTGTGGAGATTTGATGAAGTGTTTACTTAAGGGGGCGGTTCATTAGGAATTTGTTAACATTGGACTTGAACACATCCAAGTTGTAGTCCGGTGGGAAGCAGGCAGACGGAACAGAGTTCCACAGGCGTGCAGTTCTGTCCTCTCAATTATTAAATCCTTTCACACTGATAGGCTTATAAGAGTAATTATCGATGGGCAGAAATCAGAAGCTCATAGTATCAATGCTGGCGTCCCTCAAGGTTCCATCCTGGGCCTAACTCTCTTCCTGATCTTCACCAATGATCTCCAAAATCACCATTCATAGACATTTATTCAGACGACACCACAATCTTTGGCAACATGTCAAAGGCCAGCAATGACAAAGATTTTTTTTATTGTCTTTCATCTGATCTTGAACATGTGGTGCAATGGGGAAAAAGGTGGCTGGTTTGTTTTAAAGCAGCTAAAACCAAGCCTTTTTATCATAATCGTATGACAAAGTTTCTTTGGCGGGGAGTGTTACTTGGTTGAGGAAACCAGCTCCACAGTGTTAGACATGATCAAGCGATAGGCACCAAATTATAACCCATCCGTTTTCTGGTGGGGTGTTACCTGACCGCCATTGGGACTTTTCTGCTTCACTGGTGTTAACAAGTGATTGTTTGCCAGGGAGAGTGACTGGTTTCATCATGCGAACGACCCCAGGCTCTACCAGTGTTAGCAAACGGTATTCCAAAAACAATAAAACATACCTCAGTGGTGTGGACTTCTTCTGCTTGTTGATGACCAGTTCACATCACTGTTTCCTCGGTCGATCTAGCTGTAATGTCGACTAGTTCTTGATTTTTGGCTGTGATGTCTACTTGGGTGGAGACAAATGACTCACAATACAGGTTTGTAGAAAAAAAAACTTGATTATTTATTTTACAATATTATACATTAATAAAATAATTGCAATAGTCTTCTTTTAATCTGGCAAGGCTACTTTAGCTAATTCTTTGCGTGGGAGGAAGGGGTCCCCCCCTTTTTCATTTCCCTACGGAGACACCAAAATATGTATGGTCACTGCATGCTGGTCAAACGAGAAAGAGAAAAAGAGCTGTATGTATGGGATTATGAGAAAAATATTGCCCAACTCAGACCCCAATTAAAATAAATGGCTCTCATCTTCGGGAAGCACCATCTCTTGACAAGCTTCTGGGACTGATTTTCACCCCTGATCTGAAATGGAACACATACATCAAATCTGTTGCCAATATCACTGGAAAAATTGTTGAATCATTTTACCATTCCAGTAGGTATCTCACTGCCGATGCAATCCTCTATCTGTATAAGAGCCAAGTATGCCCTAAAATTTAGTACTGTTGACACATCTGGGTCAGAGATGCTCAGCACACCTATCCTGCTTTGATAGAGTTCAAAACCAGCTTTGAAACATAGGTGATGCCCTTTTCTCTTCCCTGCAATCTCTTTTCCACAGAAGAGATGTTGCAAGCTTGTCTCTGCTCTACCATTATTTTCATGGCAAGTGCTCGACTGAACTCCAATCTATGGTCCTCCATTGCCAAAGTTTAAAAAAAAACACTCGACTAGCTACAACTACTCTCACTAATTTTCCCTACTGTCTATCTGTGCCAAAATTTAAATGCAGATTCCACAAACAAAGCTACTTTCCCAGAACTGTCCACTTGTGAAACACTGACCTGCTTCGCAGCCAACTACAATATGGTAGCCTTCAAGACCAATGTAGACAAGTTCTTGTTGAACCGTCACCTTAAATAATCAACTTCAACCCAACTTACATCATTAATGATTACTACACTACCACCTTACATTAATTAATCCTTATCCTCGAGTGGCCGCCAGACCTTGATAAGTGGTGATTCTCTTGTAACATATATATATATATATATATATATATATATATATATATATATATATATATATACACGCGCGAACACCAATCAATCTTACTTGCATCAGGACGATTTGATGAAAGTTCCATATAATATGATATTTTGGAAGAAAATTTCCTTTTCTTCAGATGTTAGTTAAACCATAAAGTCAAACGTGCATAGGAAGACCGTTGCTGGTGAGTACTATTCAGCAGAAAATGAAATTGGTTTCAAATTAAAAATTGATTTTTTTAAAAATCTTTTAAATGTTTTAAATCCATTATTCGTCTTTAAATATATAACTATCAACGGCATTATTAATATTTAAAATTGAAAGATGAACACTATAATGAAGAATAAGAGTTCAGAATATCACAGGAATGTTCTGGTCAAAGAAGGTGTTTTATTTGTAAAGAAAAAAGTGCATGTGTTTATTTTCGCTGGAATCGCATGCATTTATGAGTGTATGAATGAGATAGGTATGGTGATGTGTGTGTGTGTATATTAGCATGCCTATTTTGTTAGTGAGTGAGTCTATGTACTAACTTGTGTATGAGAATCTTCAGTTAACAATGTGTATACGCTGTCGCCGTGCTTAGGCTCAAGTTGCATTTGCTGATGCACTTGCTCTATCAGCCATGCCGCACTGAGGATTAAACCTTCAACCTCCAGTAAAGTGTCATTTAGAAATGCATTTTACTTATCACTTGATCCGTTATGCCACGAATCAATTCAATCCACGGTGCAGGCAATACTAAAAATACAATTGCGAATTAGTTAAGACCTCTAACAGGTCATGGTTGACGGAACAAGAGCATCCTACCCTCATGGATCAAATAAACTGAAAATTCTATACAGACTTCCAAGTTTGACAGAATGATTCCTGAGTTCGATAAAGATACACCTGAAGAACGTCGATGGTTACATTGGCCAAAACATTGTGAGAATAACACACTGGATGAGAATGGTAGGGGTTGTTTTTGTTCAATTGTTTGATTTTGTTTCTTTTTTTTTTCTTTTTTTTAATTTATTTAACAGAAAGAGTGATATTGTTTTCTTGTTTGTAAGTGTCTTTTGTATTTAAATTTTTGGATTAATAAAAAGAAGTGTTCTTTGTGTGTGGAGGGGGGGTATTTATTTATTTATAATTGGAGTGCAAAACATTCACTCTTTGAAACCATACCCTCTGGTCATGTCTTTGCTTTGATGTTTAAGCACCATCAGAAACGATGCCTAAGTCACCACTCGAGCACAGTAGTTTACCCATGCAACAGAAACTAATGAAAAAGCATAAGTCATTCATTTCATTTGTATAGCCTCCATGAGCCATAACAATTTTTACATCAAAAGTATTATTCTTTTTTTTTTTTCTTTACTAAAATCATGATTCTGTTTCTGATTTTTTTAGATGAAGATTGATTATTCGTATTATATGGACTACTGTTCTCATCTTGAGTGTTATTTTCACAATTTTTCGGTCGATGTAATCTCTGATCTTCTGAACTTCTCTGGATGTATTTTGTTGAACTAGGGAATTCTTCTTTTGAACTCGGAAATCTACATGGAATTTTGAACGTAACCCTTTATTTAATCCACCGGGGGCAGCATGCTCTTGTTCTGTCAACCATGACTGTGTTGAATTCCTAAGTAATTTGCAAAGGTATTTTGAGAGTCACCCGCACTGTGGATTGAACCTTCAACCTCTAAAAGAGTGTAACTTACAACTGAATACTTTATAGAAAATTAATTGATCAATTTACGTAATTTTTGGAATATGATATTCTCGTTTTGTCACAGGTATGTACGTCATACAGATTTTTCTTTATTTTTGTTTTTTAATATAGGGGTAATTCTGAAGAAGCACCTCATTTTTATTTGAACTTAGGATTAAATAATGAATAACGCAAAACATGTTTTTGTATGTTTTTATCCTCTTTCCAGGAGATTAGACACAAGGTCAAGGGTGATTTTGAAAAGTCGATGCACTAGGAATAGCGAACTCTGGCCCACAAAAAATGTCTGAGCACTCCTGTCGGCAATTCCCGACAGAGGCGCATCAAGCAGGTGGATCTCCTGAGACTGAACAGAACCATACCTCAGCCCGACCTACTTGGCCTTTTGGCTAGGAACAAAGAGTAGTATCTGTTCTGATGCTACACTTAGTATATTATCCTCAGTCAGTGAAGGAGAAATCCTTCTAGATTGAGGCAAATTTTATTTTTGTTCCAACCTAAAGTGCCCCTTTTTGGGGAGTTGGATTTTCTCCACCTTAAAAACTGATTTTGTATCTAACTTTGCCCTCGTGGTGCGGCAAGTAAATAGGAACACGGTTACTGTTCGACTGATTGTCGAGAACGTATCTCTGATACAAGGTGTTTTGTATTATGTAAAGTTTGTTTGTTCTTTGTTTACTAAGAAACGTTTTGTTTGTTTGTTGTGTTTTGCTTCCAAAAGCACAAAAAAGAGAAAAAGAAGGAATGTTTTCTTTTTCTTTTTCCACAACGAGAAGAAAGAGAAGAAAAGAAAAAAGTACGCTCGATTTATGAATAAAACGCTTTCGTTGCATTTTCGTTATTGCATCATTTTTAGACCCAAAATTTTAATTTCTTTTTCCCCCTAGAAGAAACTCTTGCTGTTATATAATTTGGTCAAATTTCATCCTC